>NW_024424675.1:46650043-46677796 GCF_017311325.1 Ursus maritimus | reverse complement strand
GGGGGTCGCTCACCATTTCCGCGGCACGTACAGGTCCACGAACTCGCCGGCGTCGTTCTGCATGTCGACGGCGCGCCTGCGAAACCCCGCCGCGGCGCCGTGAGGCCGGACCGTGTCCCCTCCCCGGCCCGCCGCGGCCCCG
The DNA here is from genome assembly GCF_017311325.1 of Ursus maritimus. Lineage (NCBI taxonomy): Eukaryota > Metazoa > Chordata > Mammalia > Carnivora > Ursidae > Ursus > Ursus maritimus. The sequence continues at coordinate 46,677,654 of NW_024424675.1, read as the reverse complement.
GTCTCCGATCCCCTCCCCGGAGCCCCCGCCCGCCCCAAACCCAGTCTCCGACCACCGCCCCGACCCCGGTCTCCGACCCACCGCCCCGGAGCCCCCGCCGAGCGCCCCCGCCCAGCCGCGCGGCCCACCTGCTGCCACCACCACGAGCACGAGCGCAGAAAGGAAGAGCCGCGTTCCCCGGCAGCAGTATTGGCGGGCGGGGCGGGGCCTCGGGGAGTCCTTCCGGGTCCCGACGCGCCGCGCGCACCCGGCCGTTCGGACGCACTTCCGCTTCCGGCGGACGGGGGCGGGACCTTCGCGTGTCTGGCGGCGGGGTGCAGCCGCCCGCGGAGTCGCGAGGGCGGACGGGCCGGGCTGGTGGCAGGGCCGGGCCCTCGGCTTCGGAAGGGCGGCGACGCGGGCTGCGCAAAGCCCTCCTGGGACTTGGCCCGCGGAGGCGGCGGAGGACCACGCGCAGATGGACTCCCAGGGCGTGTCGTTGATCCGAGCCCGAGGAAGCCGCGGGCAGGCGGCGGAGGGAGCAGCCGGGCTTGGCCTGGGGTCCCCTCTGCGGCGGGGGACGCCGCCTTCGCGTGTAGGCGCCACTCCTCCGGAAACCGACGTCCGAGCAAGGAGGGGATGCTGCCAAGGCTGGGGCGGGACCCGGTCCCGGGCAGCGCTGAGCCGGACGGGCCCGTGCCCCACAGCCCTGGGGGTGAGCTTGGCAGCCCCTCAGCTCCCACCTCCGCTTCCAATTTCATCTCTCAGACACTCAGTCCTGCTTCCCCGCAGGGGGCTGCCTGAGCCTGAGCCTCGGGGGGCGGGTCGTCCTTTTGCCCCGCATGCCCTCCATCCATCTTGGCTCTCACCCCACCCACCTGACCCAAGTCTATGTCCGGGTGCACCCTGGAACTGCACATAGTGGGCACACAAAACACAAAGTCAAGTCCGCCTGGCCGCACGGACCATGTTTGCGAGCTTCATTCCGGCTATGGGAGAATTTAACTCTGGGCGGGGCCGGAGCTGAGGCTGCAAGTCCACTCGTGCCTGGAAACCAGCGTTCCTAGAAGCAGGGTGTCTGCTGTTGCTTCCACTGAGCTCCAGCAGGTTGGGCGTCGGGAGTGTGGCCACTGAGGCCAGTCTCTCCTGGAAGGTCACTCAGTGTGCCTGCAGGCCCTGAGAGGTATGTGCTCTTTCTAGGTCCCCCACACACGCACATACATGCACAGACACGACCTGTTTATGGTTGGGGATTCGAGTAGCCGGCCTTTTGTCTGTCTGCATGTGGGTCAACACAGGTAGGCCTGGTCATCAAAAGATTCTGTGGCTGTAAGATGGGAGACCGAAGCAGATAGAGGGCCAGAGGGCCAGAAAAGAGATGGAGAGGTCTGCAGAGGGTCTTCCTTGAGCATTCCGCAGAATAGCCCAGAAATAAACCACATACGGTCAAATGATTATCTACAAGGCTGCCAAGCCCACGCTGGGGCAAAGAACTGTCTTCAACAAACTGTGAAACGGGAAAACAGGACATACACGTGCAAAAGAATGAAGCTGGGCCCTTACCTCGCACCTTATATAAAATTAAAGTGGATCAAGGACCTAAAACTAAAACTCTTAGAAGAAAACGTAGGGCACAAGGTTCATGATATTGGACTTGATGATTTTGATACGAGACCAAAGGCATGGACAAGAACAAGACAGATTACTGCTTGTGAAAATTTTTAACATTCGTGCATCAAAAACACGATCAACAGTAAAAAGGCAACCCACAGAATGGGAGGAAATATTGCCAATTATACATCTGATAAGGGATCAATATCCAGAATAGAGAACAAAAACTGAACAGAAAAGCAAACAACCCAGCTCAAAGTAGGCAAGGGACTCCAGTAGACATTTCTCCAAAGAAGACGCACAAATGGCCAGTAAGCACATTCAAAGTTGCTTAACATCACTAATTAGGGAAATGCACATCGAAACTACAAGGAGATACCACTTCACACCCATTAGGAGGGCAACTATAAAAACAAAACCAATGTTGGCGTGGATGTGGAGAAATGGGAACCCTTGCACATTGTTGGTAGAAATATAACATGTGCAGCCACTGTGAGGGGTAGTAGAGGGGTTCCTCAAAGAGAATTACCAAATGATCAGCAAGTCTACTTGTGAGTGTCTACACAGAACTGAAAGCGAGAAAGGGGTATTTGCACACCCGTTTATAGCAGCGTTATTCACAACAGCCAAAAGGCAGAAGCAGCCCGTCCGCCCGCTGGTGGACGAACTGACGAACAAAACGTGGTCTGCATGTACAAGGGAGTATTATTCAGCCTTAAAAAGGAAGAAAATTCTGACGTGTACAGTTGAACCTTGACATTATGCTGAGTGAAATACGCCAATCAAAAAGACAAATACTGCTCAATTACACTTTTATGAGGTACTTAGAGTCACCAAAATCAGAGAGTAGGATGGTGGGTGCCAGTGCTTGGGGAAGGGGAACAGGGAGTTAGTGTTTAATGGGGACAGAATTTCGCGTAGTGGAGAGGGACGGTGGTGATGGTAGTGTGTTATCAATGTATTTAATACCGCTGAGCTATATGCTTAAATGATTAGCATAGGAGATCTTTCGTGATGTGTGTTTGTTTAAAGATTTTAAGTAATCTCTGCACCCAACGTGGGACTCAAACCCACAACCCCATGGTGAGGAGTCACACACTCCACCAACTGAGCCAGCCAGGTGCCCCGTGTTATGTGCATTTTAACACAATAAAAAAAAATGTAAGACTATAAGACACAAACGGGTGTACACACTCCTTTCCTCTAGGGCAGTCCCAAGGCCAAGTTCTTCCAGGGGAAATTCCGTGCCTCCCCACCCTATGGCTATGACATTTGGATGAGCCCCTCTCATAAGAAACCCTGCTGTCTGAAGTCCCAGGTCCCCCCATGGAGCAAGTGGTCCCTGAAGGGAGCCAGGTAGGCCTCTCATCAGTAGGGGCCCTGCCACCTGTAGGGGACGGGCCGCTGCAGACATCAAGAGCCTGGGTTAGGAATGGCCTCATGGCACCTGCGCTGCCCCCAACAGCCACTATGGGGTGTCCAAGAGCTGTGCCTGGCACTACCTGCTGCTGTGGGAGAGTCCCTAGAACAGAGGTTCACCTGTCCCCAGCCCACTTCTCTGCCGGCTGAAGGGGTCTGAGCCACCTCCCTCAGACCCCTGGCCCCTTGCCCAAGGGGTAAATTGTTTACTGAGCTTCCTGTGGGGTCTCCAGGTTGGGGAAGGGCCAGAGGCCAGGAGGGACAAAGGGAGTTGGGGGCAGGAGGACATGGCACCAGCAGACACTGTCAGGCTGAGCCCTCTTTGTAGATCCCAGGGCAGCCCCCAGGAGCTCAGCAGCAGCTGTTCTGCAGGGTGGTGCCAGTCAGGGTTCCTGAGTGCACCTGTGTCTATTCAAGACTATATGCCCATTCCTGCCCCCACTCTGTCCTCCGAAGTGCTCTAAATAACCTTGACCGTCCATACCACATCAGGGTCACAAGCTGAGCTTGCTCTCTTCCTCTGCCTCTTAACTGTGTGACCTTGGATAAATTACTTAGCTGCCTTTTCCTGGTTGTAAAGTGGGGACAGTGGTAGTAGAGCCACCCCACAGGGCTGGGGTTGTCTGCATTCAACTGACTAACACATGCAGTGCTCAGAATGAGTGTGGTACTCAGGAAGGCCTCAGCATGCCAGCATTCATCACCATCACCACCTTCACCATCATCACCATCACCATGACCACCATCATCATCACCACCTTCACCATCATCACCATCACCATCATCATCACCACCTTCACCATCACCACCACCACCATCATCATCACCACCATCATCATCACCATCTCCATCATCATCACCACCATCACCATCACCACCATCACCATCACCACCTTCACCATCATCACCACCATCACCATCATCACCATCATCACCATCTCTATCACCATCACCACTTTCACCATCACCATCACCACCACCACCATCATCATCACCACCATCACCATCACCATCTCCATCATCATCACTACCATCACCATCACCACCATCACCATCACCACTGTCGTCGTCATCACCATCATCATCACCACCATCACCACCATCACCATCACCACCATCATCATCACCACCATCACCATCACCACTGTCGTCGTCATCACCATCACCAATATTATCGTTGTTATATTGTGGCTCCAGGTCATTCGGCTGGATTTGAATCCTGAGCTGGCGACAGGAAGCTGCATGGAAACCACCCCAGTCTCCGCGTTCAGGCTGCCTGGGCAGGTGATGGTGGCCAGCAGTGTTTGGTTGGTGTCTGTGTGCAGCAGTCCCTGCCCAGGCCCCAGCACACCCCGCAGGCCCACCTCAGATGCAGATAAATGAGGCCCTGAGGTGGGGGGCAGTGTCGCCTTCCAGGGGACCCTCCCCCCCCCTCCTCCCACAGTAGTTGTTTCTGGGCCAGGCGGGGCCAGGCCAGGCTGAAATGCATTGTGTGTGGAAGGGAACCAGCCCCAAACCAGGAAACCCTCCTTCCGGGCCTGGGGCGGGGGCCAGGGTGAGCGGCAGTTCAGGGCCAACCAGACCTGGCCAGGAGTCGCAGCCACCGGCCCCTCCAGCCTGCCCTCCGTTCTCCCGAGAGAAGGCCTGGCTCCCTTCCCCGGGGCCGTAGTGGCGAGGCGTACCCAAGCTAGTGAGCCACCAACCAGGTCCTGTCACCAGAGCCTCCGGCCTGACTTGGGGACCACCCTCTGATCTCAGACACAGGCCCTCAGTGGCCCTCACCAACCTCAATGAGGGTCAAAGGAGGCCATGGTGGGCATGCAGCCCCACCATATGGGTCAACATCAGTGCCCCAGGGCTCAGGGCCTCTGGCATCATGACTCAGACAATCAGTGCCCCAGGGAGCCTCGATTTTACCTTATTTTATGATCTCATTCTGTCATTTTATTTTACTATTTCACTCTCTTCTACTTACATGTCAGTTTATTTCACTTTATTTCAAATATTTTACTTTATTTTGTCATGTTACTATTTATTTTGGTTTTGGATTTTTTCATTGAGATGTAACCCCCATGTGATAAAGCGCCAGCGCAGTCCTGAGTGCTCCGCCCCGTGCATGTTTGCCGCGTGGTCACCTCGGCAGGCAGACGTTCTTAAGGACCGGCCAGCGCCCTTCCCCACCTGACACCCTGCAGGTTCCAGCAGGCCCCTTCCCAGGAGGTAGCCGGAGGCACTCCTCTGTGGGGCAGCCGCGGGGGGGGGGGGCACTGAGCTCGGAGATACCCAAGACTGTCCCATCCTCTGGCCCCACCCTCCTGTGGGCTAGCTACAGAGGCCAGAGCCAGGTGACAGGAAAGGAGGCACTTCCGTCACAGGCGCACACAGAGCGTCCAGTTGGCTCGTCACAGAGCTCATGCTGAGGGTTTGCCAGGCTGGCCGGAGGCCAAGGTGTTCCAGCCGGACCGGGTAGGGTTTCAGATTCCGTGGGAGAACGCTGCAGAGCTCAGGCAGCAAAGCCCACTGGGGCGGAGGCCAGGTCTGAGCCCAAGCTGACCTCTGACCCCAGGCACAGACCGAGCCCTGATGCAGGCGCCCCCATCTCGAGGGAGGACAGCACGGTAATTAAGGCGAGGACCCGGGGGACCTGGGAATGGCCCATGTTCCAGCGCCATCCCCGTACTCCTGGCCCTTCTCCCTCCTGAGCCTCTGTTTCCCCATCGGGAGGTTGAAGCCATTCCCCCAATTCCATGGGTAGAGGCCGGGGTTCCACAGGAAGGGGGTTTAGGAACCTGGTAAGGAGGGGTGAGGGGAGCAAAGCCGGCACCGTGTCACACCCGGGATGGGCTTAAACTCGAGGAGACGTGGGGCACCTTCGCACCCACCCTTTTGCTGATGCCCCCCCCCATTGGAAACAGGTCGGGGGCTCCCTGCCTGCTCACGTGCCTGTCTGTTCGGGAGGTGACCCTGCAGCCGCTCTTGGGCCCCAGCTCTTCCCGCCCTTGGAGGAACGGGCAGCGTGTGCACGTTGGCAAGCAGCCCAGCGCTGGGCTCTGCAGCAATGGCGTCCCCAGTGCCCGGCCAGACAGCCGTGTGCAGGGAGCTCACCGCCTAGCATTTCCATCGCAGGCTCACTCCTGCCTGAGAGTCACTGCCTCCTGGGGAGGGTCCTGACTACCCGCCTAGCTCCCGGTCAAGGCCCCACCGAGGCCCTAGGGCAACCTTGAGAGGAGGTACAGTTATGTGCCCATTTTACAGAGCGGGAAACAGAGGCCAAGGGAGAAGACGTTTCCCCCCGCCAAGAGTCACATAGTTGGGGCGCGGCGGGGCGGAGGGGTGAGGTGAACGCAGCCAGGACGGCCTCTGTGCTAGAGAGGGGGGTGAATGCTGGGGTCTTAGGCAGGGCACCTGCAGGTTTGCACCCCAGTGATGCCCCCTTTGGGCCCGAGATGAACTGGACGGGTAGGTGGCCCAAGTCCCCAGCACTGGGCGCTGACAGGGCCTGTTCTCAGGGCGCAGCCTCACCACCGGCTGGGCACGTCAGGAGCTGCCGAAACGTGCCCAGAGGCAAAGGTGTGTTTGGCCTCAAAAGCCAAGGTGGAATGTGACGGGATCCAGATTCCTGTCCCACGTAGTGGGCTGGCCCAGGCTTGTCTCACTCTGCAGGGCTTCCAGCTCCTCCTGGCTGTGGGCAGCTTCGCCCCCCTCCCCCAGCCCAGCTCCGCAGGCGCTCTAGGCTCCCGGGTTCCGGGGGGTCCGACAGGGCAGCTCCGCTGGCTGTGACCATTTGCAAGTAGCTATGGGAGGGTGGCTGTGTGGTGCCCCCGGGCGCAGGGTGGCCACTGGGCCCTGCAGCGTGCAAGACACGTGATCCCCACCCCGGGAAGCCCACGGCCCCGGGGAAGAGCCCAGGACAGCGGCTCTCACCCAGGAAGGCTCTCACCCGTGCCAAGGTTGTCACGGCTGGGGCAAGAGAGGTGCTATTGGCCACTAGCAGGTGGAGGCCAGGGGCACAGCTCCACAGCCCGGTGCCCAGGATGACCCCTCAGAGAGGCATAGAGCCCAGAATGCCTGGTCTAGGGTTTTGAAGGGAGGACAGGGAAGGCCTGTCCGAGGAGGGGACATGGCCATGCAGCGACAGGCCCTGAGAGTTGTCCCCACGCCCCAGCAGGCAGGAGGGGGAGGACTGAGCCATAGGCGCACTGGGCTGGGGGCAGGGAGAGGTGCAGGCCTGGGGAATTCCAGAAGACTTCTCAGCTCCCTGCAGCCTGGGCCACATTCCTCCCCGGGGTGGGCAGGAGGCTCGGTGTGGCTCAGTGCATTCCTGGCAGAAATACGGCAGGACCACGAGCCAGCCAGAGAGCTGCGCAGGCCCTGCCCTGCTCGGTTCCCTGGCGCTGGGGCCACGCGGCCTTGTTGCCAGGACTCAGGTGGGCCTTTGCTGGTGAGCCGGTGGGCACACGGCCTGACGAGCAGCAAACCATCCGGGTGGGGAAGGAGCACGTTGCAGGTGAAGTCAAGACTTAGCAGAGTGGCGATGGGCAGGGTCACGCAGCCTCTCCGACGGCCAGTGCCCCCCTCTGCAAGATGGTTTTAGTGACAGCAACGAGGCAGGAAGACACAACCCCATTTACACAGGGGTCCGGGGAGGCCATGCCCCTGACCTCGGGGCGCACAGCCAGCCCAGGATGGAGCGCGGAGGCAGCAGGTCTGACCGGGGCTCCCAGCCGGAGCCTCCCCCACCGCTCCTGGCAGGTTCTGAGACGAGGCCCAGGTGAGACCAGGCATGGGGCCCAGACTGCTTTCCAGAAGGAGACTGACTCCCAGCGGCCCTGGCGTCTCCCTGTGTTTACACTCCCTCAGAGGAGCCCCAGGACACATGTTTGTAAATGTCAGGACCTAGGCAGACAGAGGCCTGGAGCGGAGCCCAGCCACCTCCCCCTCCCCCTCAGCAGGGGACAGCCCCAGGGGACCCGGAGGGGCTCTCTGCAGCCCACCCCTCTCTGCCAGCCAGCTGGACCAGAGCTGGAGGCTGCAGGTGCTGACCACGTGGGCACCTCCATGCCTCCCCCACCTATCTGGTGTCCACGAGCCTTCCTTGTATGAATCAGGGTGACACTAGAGGGACAGGGGCACGGGTCACTGCATCTGGAGCACTGGTGACCCTAGGAGAGATCTGCTCAGGTCCCCTGGGGGATGTGTAGGGGTGAGGCCTGGAGCCCGGGGCTCATTTCACAGTCCAGCCTCTGGGGCGCCAGCGGCAGGCCCCCTGCACAGCAACTGGGGCCTGCACAGTGGGGCCCGCGGGGCACTCACAGGAGACAGGGTGGGGGGGGGCACGTGACTCAGCGTCTCTGCAGACAGGACCCAGTGGCATCTCGTGCTCAGAGTGAGTCAACCCGCTGTTGAGGGTGGGGGGTTCACCGCAGCCCTAAACACAGGCCCACGTCTGACCAGAAGCATGGGACCAGCTGGTGTGCGTGGGCGGGCCATGTGGGGGGTCGGTCCACGGGCGCCCTGACATGTCTCTGCCACCACCATCACTACCTGAGGCCTGACAGGCACCCATTCCTGCCTACGCTGTGCCTCCGGGGCCCCCACTCAGCCTCCACGACCCTCTGGACGCCTGGGAAAGGCCAGTGGCCGCGCCGTGCCCCAAGCCCTCTCCTGGTCCCTGGGCGGCCTCCTCAAAGAGCCTGCATCCCAGGACGCACCCGTGTGGCGGCGGGCATTGGGACTCGGTGCTTTTCAGGCTGACCGGCATGACCCGGGGCACTGGCCACACGGCGTCCCCCGTGCACCGATATCTGGGCTGGCCTGCACGACGCCACTCGCAATGCTTGCGGACCCGTTCCTCTGTCTCTCCTGCGCACGTCCCCACAGCGGAAGGGCTGGGTCCCACGGTGATGCGGGACTTCGTCTGCGAGGAGGCCACTCTGGCTGCTATGAGGGGCCGTGGCCGCAGAGCAAGGACTGCACCGTGGACCCCAGGCTGCTCGAGAAGCGCGCCAGGTCAGGTGCTGAGCCGGGACCCCATCGGCCCGCCTGCCACGGGGCCTCAGGCCAGTGGGAAGGCAGTGGGCACAGAGCGCAGCTCCAGCCCCGCACGGCGCTCCAGACGTAAGATACATCACAAAATCATAAAACGAAATGAAATCAATGACATTTTAAGTAGTTGAGTGAACGAAGGAAGAATGTGCCACAGACAGGCGTCTGGGGGTCCGGCCGTGGTCTGCAGGGTGGGCCGAGAGCGGCAGGGGGCGGCGTTCCTGGTGGCAGGACCCCTTCATCATGGCGGTAAAGCTGAGGGCCACAGCGTTTGTGAGGCTGGAGTGCCAGGGGCCACATGGAGTGACCGCTCAGCCGAGGCGGGCAGAGGGGGTCCCATTTCTCAGAGGGCGTGGCGGGGCAGGGTCTCAGCCCCTGGACGGCGTCCAGGCCAGGCCTGCCCAGGGAGATGTCTCGGCCTCCAGCCAGCGCAGTCTGGCTGCAGAAGGAGAGGTGGCGCAGGTGCTGCCCGGGGCCTCCCACCCCCGCACCGGGCCCCTGCCAGCCTTCCGCTGCCTCCCCTTCGGAGCACATCCCAGGCGGACGGCTGTCGACACCGCAAGTGTGGGCCTCCCTGGCCCTTTCCTGGCTTGCTTCGTCCCCAGGCCTCAGAAATGGAACAGTGATTCCCAGCGGCCACCTGAGAGTGTGCCTGCAAGGTGCAGGCACGCGGGGGGCCCGGGGGCCCCCACATTGCTCTCAGGAAATCTGGCCGAGTAAGTGGCTTGGGGGAAGCACAGAGGGTGATCCGGCCTGGCCCTGAGGTGCAGTCGCTGTGGGTCCCCCCCCTCGGTCTGCTCCCCTGGACAGCGAGGGAGGCAAGAGTCCCTGCCCTGCACAGCTGGCCCAGCGAAAGGCCGTACCCAAACACGTAGGGACCATTAGCACTTGTCTCCCTCTGCCCTTGGCCCAGGGCCTCCCTGGGTGGCAGCTGTGCTGGTGGGTGGACTATGGGGGGAGGGCAAGCACACGGGGCGGGGGGGAGGAGACGGCACCTCCTGGCCCCCTGGACAAGGTGGACACCGCCTCCACCTGCCGTGTCCTGGGGCTCAGAGCTCGGGGACGAGGGAGTGTCAGCTCGGGGGTCTAGGGGAGCCATGTCATTGCCAGCCCACTCCCCGGCCCAGCCTGCAAGCGCTGCTGGGACCCTATGACTACAGCTTCGCGAATGGCCCCGTCCCTGCTGCTGCTGTCCCTCCCGGGAAATGAATCTATTCTCCCAAGGCTTCAGAAGACACCAGCTCTCTGAGGCAGACACGGGGGTGGGGGTGCCCCAGGGCTGCCCGAGGGGCTGACTGGCAGATCCAGGGCACAGGCAGGGAGGAGAGAGACAGAGAGAGAGCAGCCTGAGAATGAGACATCCAGAGAGCAAGAGTCAGAAAAGACAGAGGAGCGGGCAGAGGACGAAGGGGAAGGCGAGGGCCTAGGAAGGTGAGGCGCAGCCGGGGACCCCGCCGCTGCTCTGAGGGAGGCACTGGGGCCAGGCCCGGCCAGCCGATGCAGAGGAGGGCACTTGGTGGGGGCTGTCCGCCTGGCTGGTCGGGGCCCAGAGCAGGGCTGCAGGGAAGGGAGAGGGCAGCACCTGCTGGGCACCAGGGGCGGCTTGTGCGATGCCAGGAGGGGCGGGCAGATCTGCCTTCCCCCCAGGGCAGCAGACCCAGCAGGATTCAGGGGAGTCTACTCATGCTGCCCTGACGGGAGGTGGTGGGGAGCTGCAGGTGGACCCCTTCATCACAGGACCCCCAACCAGAGGCCCCATCAAAGGATCGTGGGCCCCTGAGGCTGGGGTCTGGGGGCTGTTGGAGGCCCTCCCAGGGGCTGGCCCTGGCAGCCCTGGCCCTGCCCTTCCCGGGATCAGATTTCTCCTGAGCTGAGGACTCCTGGCCATATAAGGCCGTCTGCGGGCACCTCCTGGAGAAGCTGCAGAGCCCTCACCCCCACCCGCCCCCCATGGGAGCCCAAGCTTGGCCAGGCCCCCAAGGATGGAGGCGGGGAAGGCGCCTGCTGGAGTCTGATCCTGTGCCCGGCCCCCATCTGGGGCTCCCCTCTGTGTGGAGCCCCAGCCCTCACCTGTTTTCCCCAGGGCTGTCCAGTCGGGGTGTGAAGAAAGGAGGTGGCTAGTCCCGAGTCCCCACCCGGGGCCAAAGGGCAAACAGGATAAAAATGGCCCCACAGAAGTGTTAGCGCCCTGGGGGCCCACTGCAGACAGTGGCAATGTCTGCTTCCCACAGCCTATACCGGCAAGCGCTAGGAAGTGCCCTGAGGGGGGCCCCTCAAGACAGGTGCGTGGGGCTGGGCTCCTAAGAGCAACCTCATCACTGGACCAGGCCCTTCCTTTGCTCTCCAGACACAACAGTGCTGGAGGCAGCGGGGTCTCCACCCAGTCCTTTCCTCCCCCTCCCCCCTCCCTCCAGGCTGGGGCCTGAGGTTTGAGGCTGAAGCTTATCCTGAGGCCAAGGGAGGGGCCTCTAGTGGGAGGGGGTGCTGTCTTGCAAGGATGCCACCCTCCCTGACAAGCCCCCAGCAGGGGCTTGCTTCCAGCAAGTGACCCCTGGGGTGCAGGATGGGGACAGGAATGGGGTCATTGGGGCAGAGCAGTGAGGGGCTCTTCCTGGGAGCCTGAATCGCTCCCCAAGTTGCAGGGCCCTCGGCAGACTGGCTGGCCTGGGGGAGGCAAATCCGAGAGGCCCGTCCTCCACACAGTGGCCACTCTCTGGCCCCAGCTCTTTGCCAGGCCTGGAGATACGTTTAGGCCAACAAGGCAGGGCACAGCTGAGATTTAATTTAATAAAACGAATAAGTCCAAGAAATCAGACCAGAAATCAATGCCCACTCACTCTGTGGGCTGGTTCCTGGAGGGTCCCGACCTGAGGCAGGAGGGGGGGAGGCAGCCCAACAAAGGGGTAGGGGCTCTATTGTGTTCCAGGTAGAAGTGACAAGGCCAAAGTCCCCTGAGAGGGGGAGGGGAGCAGGACGCCCTTCCGCAAGGACATGGGACCTACGGAGGCGCACCTGCTCCACAGGGCCCGGCGGGCTGCAATGAGGGGTCTGGCTCTTAGCCTGAGCCACGTGGAAGCCCCGCTTGGCCTGCGTGCAGACGGGGTGCAGCGTGGTGCAACCTATAGCTGTTACCGTAAGAGCTCCAACCCACGAGAAGCAGCCTCTGACCATGCTGACCTTTCTCGTTCCTTCCAGCTCATGGTGCATTTCACAAAACCAGGCAGCTCAATGTCATTCGGGGAAGGGCTCTCCTACGCTCCTCGAGAGTCACCAAGGCTGGAGGAGGGGTCATCCAGGCTGGACCCCAGACCACGAACCCCTGGTCCAGGTCCTTCTGCACATTCGTGTCACTCTCGTCACTCCGCAGAGAATCACGAAACCCCCTCTTTCGGAGCATGCTGGGTTCGTGTGCTTTTATAGGCAGCCTGCCTGTCCAGGACACCTGTTGGGAAGAAGGCAAGCCCAACTGGGGAAAGGAGCTTTGGGAACCCTCCTGGGACAGCCCAGCATTGGGGGGAACTGGCCAGCCCCGATCTCCTGGCCCCTGGACACGCCTAAGCCTGCCTGTGTCCCCTCGGGTGTGCAAGTCCACCTCCCACCATCAGGGTGCCCACAGGTCAGGCCTACAGTATGCACCCTGGGGAGCATGGCCTGGAAGCCGGGCACAGAGCAGGTAGACAGGAACCCTCCCGGAGTTCTGGGGTCAGAAGGCTCCCAGAGGAGAGCCCTTGGCTGGGCAGCTTATGGGTCAAAACCATCTGTTCCAGACTGGAGTCAACTCAGAGCCCGGCCGACTGAGCTTTCCCAGAACCACATGCTTTCGAAGCCAGGGAGAGCCCCACAACAGCCAGCTGGGGCTGTAGGCAAGGAGGAAAAATTTCCACTCCTTCCAGAGCCACAGGGGGCCTGTCCCTGGGCCCCCTCCCCATGCAGGAATGCTGGGGCTCTCACCTGGCCCCATCCTCCTGAGGACAGCAGCCCTTGGGAGGTGGGACACAGGGGGCAGCCCAGGAAGTAAGGGGTGCTCCTCGCCTGGGAGAGCGGCCCAGCTGCTAAGCTCTGGGTCTCATTCCAGCCCTCGGGCCCTGGCCGCCATTCCTCGAGGCCTGTCATCTGCCCAAGGGCCTTCAGCATCCCCCCCACCAGCTCCTAAGCTCTGGGCTGGCTCCCACGGTGGGCTGTACCCACGAAAGGCCACAGAAAGGCTGTGGGCTAAGTGATGGCCAAAAGCAGACCAGAAACCCCGTCAGTCCTGCTGGGATGATGACCTCCCGATGAGGCCTTCTCCCAGCTGTGAGTCTTCAGGGTGCCCAGCTGCTCTGCGTCCCCTCCCACACGACTCCTACCGAGCTGTTCCACCATGGCTGACAGTGGCCACCAGACTCAGCGTGGGGCCTGCTTCCAGCCTCTCTGCCTGTGGCCGGGGTCCATGTTCTCACCAGCTGGGTTCCCTGGAAGGGCATCAGAGCAGCCCCCAGAAACGGAGCACCCCTCCGATATTCCAAACCACAGTGTGAGTTACTCGGCAAGCCCTCTTCCTGCAGGGACAAACTTCCCAGTGATGGAGCAGAGCCTCCTGGCCTCACCCGGGGGCCACCCGAACTGAACTGCGGGGCTCAGCAAGGACAACCCCCATGAGTGCAGGGCCCGGGGAGAGCAGGGCTCTGGGGACAGGAGGTCCGGCACAGTCGTCTGGTACCGACCGTGACCACAATGATGCATCATGTGTGTGGAGCGAGGGGACACCCCATGCCCCCGCTTCCCAGCCAGGCTGGCTTCCCGAGTTTACGGCTCAGGCTGAGTCAGGTGTGCTGTGACCTGCCCCACCCCCCACATCTGCCCTGGGATGGGGCTGAGCAGGGGACTCCCGGGGATGCCTCCTCCGAGTGGGGTAGGGGCTCAGGCGAGGGCTTGGGCTTGTCCGGCCCAGGGGTGAGGGCGAGTCTGCCAGGCCCAGGAGCACCTCTTCTCCCTTCCCCCACCTGTCTCCAACCTCCCACAGGTCCCAGTTACCCCTTGCCCGGTGGGGAGGGGCTCTGGTTTGGGGCCTCCCATCTGGTGGTGGCCAGAGTCTGGTAGGAGGAGGAAGACAGGCTGCTTCAGAGCCCCTCCCCCCTGGAGCCCACTCCTTTGATAATCTACCCCATCCCCCACCTCCGCCCAACCCCCACCTGGGACTGAAGGACAGAATGCGGGGGCTTCCTGGTTGCCGGCGGGGCAGGAGGACCCTTCATCAGGGACTAGTGCCCAAAAGGCGCCCAATAAATGTCGGTGGGAGAAAATGCATGACTGACCAAGTCCCTTCTGCTTGCTTACTTGCCCTCCTGACTGACTCCTGGACCTTTTGACCTCAGTTTCCCCACTTGTGGGAAGGAAAAGTGGTTGGCTGGCCTGGGATTCAGAGAAAGATGGGAGACATCGCTGGGCCATTTGGGGATGACTTGCTGGAAATGGGACATAGGTGGCCAGGTAGAGGTGGGCAGAGATGGACCTCCCCTGCCCTGCCCACCCGCCCGCAGGGGGCCCCTCTGAGAGGCCAGTGTGCAGCCAGATTGGGAGAGCATCTCCATCCTCCATGCTGCCCCCTCCCTGGGCACACCAGCTGGCGTGGGCACAGGGTGGGCACATTCTCCTCTGCCCACTTCACCCCCCACCCTCCCGGCCACCAGTTGGTCCCAGGGCAGCTGTCTGCCGGGAAGCAGCTAGCCCCGGATTAACCCTCCCCGCACCGGGTGCCCTGGCTGACTCGGCACATTCTCGGGCAGCTACTCCTCCCTCCTGCCTGCACTGTGCCCTCGGATGGCGGAGGCCTGGCCGCTAGGGGGCTCAAAGGGCTCCCACCGGCCTCCCCTGCCCACTGCCCCCCGCCCCGGGGAAGTTGAGAAACTGACCTGGGGTGAGGGTGGGGGGTGGGAGGGTCTCCAGCCTCCAGTCCCCAGACTACCAGGACCCCCAGCAATCAAAGGGGCACCAGAGTCCAGAGCATGGTGCAGTGACATGCGCAATAGGGTGACCCCTGGGCAGTAGGGAGGACAGGGTGGGGACAGGTCAAATTCCCATCTGGGAACTCTGCTACTGCCCAGAGGTGGCTCTCCGTCTGTCTCTCACGAGGGATCATAATTAGCTCTTGAGCTGGCCTGTCTGCTTGGGGATTCCAGATTACTCCTTGTCTCCCACCCACCCTCTGCTTCTTTTTGCCCTCCCCCAGCTGGAAGAACTAAAAGAAAAGTTACAAACTCGTGGGGGACTGGAGCAGTGGAGGGAGGGTCATCCTCACTGCCTGTGTCCCAGCTCGGAGGAGAAAGGGCCACCCAGCTCTCTTGAGATGCAGGATTTGCCGGCAGCCAGGGACAGCCAGAAGGACGTGAATGGTAGCTCACCCTTCCGGGAACAGCTGCTGCCGCAGGACCCCTACCAGGACCAGCTGGCCACCACCCCGTGCACTCATTCTACCCACCACCCAGGACCGTCCAGGGGGCCCCACATGGGACATAGACCCAGCTGGCCTGGCTCAGAGAATGGGGGGGAGCTGCCAGTTCGGCAGCTGCACACCAGCCCCCCCCCCATCTCCCAGGCTCCCCGTGAGGCCGATTTGGGCCAGGAGCCGGAGGGGAGAAGGAGACCCAGTGGCCGCAGGCACCCCAGCGCAGAAACAGCTGGGACACAACGCTGAGCTCTGGCGTCTAGGTCCTGTGTCATTTCCCAAGCATCCTCCAGCGAGCGGGCGGGGGCCTGCCCAGCAGGGGGAGTGGCCCTGAGCTGGGAGGGCTGGGCGGGCAGAAGATGGTGGAGCGCAGGCGCTGCGGAGCACAGGCACCTGGGAGGCACAGGCACCTGGGAGGCACAAGGGCGAGCTCCCAGCTGGCCCGCTACACCGCAGGCACTCAGTACGAGTCTTTTGCAGCCCATCTTCCCGGCATCCTCAGGGTTCTGAGCATCCTCCTTTTGCCATAGGGGCCCCGCAGTGGGCACCTGTGTCCCTTGCCTCTTGATCCATGTCCCTATTTTAGAATATTTAAAGGCCAAATCTGGTACAGGTGGGAGCTAGCAGGGTTGAATTTGACCTGGCTGCCCCAGGGATGCATGGGGTCCCCAGTCGGGGTCTTTCTATCCCTCTGTAGTTTGGACTCCCTCTAGGGCCCCCACCTATGGCCACTCATGGCTGGCAAGGACGCTCCTTCTCCACCTGCGGAAAGAGGCAGATATGAGGGGGCAGCATAAGGGGAGAAAACCCAAACACCCAAAGAGAGGAGTGAAGCTGCACGGGGTCTGCGGAGGCCACCCCTTCGAGTCCCGGGGAACCAAGTGTCCAGGCTCCATTGGGGCAGCCGTTCTGGACACGGCCCCTTCTGGGGTGGTGGGTGGGAACCGGCTGGGCCGTTGGTGAGGCAGCCGGTCAGCCTGGCCGCGCTGGGCAAGCATGCCTGACTTTTCGCCGCAGCGCCTGTCCCCGGGCCGCCGGGGGCGCTCGGCCGCCAAGAGGTGCCCAAAGTTAGGGAAACAAAGAGCGGAGCCTCCAGGCTGGGAAGAGCGGCCCCGGCGCACCGAACCGGTGGCGCCGCTGGGGACCGGGAGCCACGCCCTGGGGGTAGCGGTCCGGCCGCGTTCCCACGGCCTGGCCCGGGGCCAGCAGGTGCCCCTTCCGGGAGACCGGCCCGGCCGGGGTCCGAAGGGTTAAGGCCACCGGCCGCCCCTCCCCCGCCCCCGCCCCCGCCCCCTCCCCGGGGCGCGGGGCTCGGGCGCCCGGGCGGGCCGGGGCGGGGCCTGACGTCCGCAGGCGGGGCGAGCCGGCCGGCCGCGGTCGCACTCCCGCCGGGCTCCCGCGGCGCCGTGGTCCCCGGAGCTGGAAGATGGCGAAGCTGGGCGTGCGGCTCCGCGCGGGGAGCGCACGGCGCGCGGCGGGGCTCCGGGGCCCCGGGCCGCTGCTCCTGGTCGGCCTGGCGCTGCTGGGCGCAGCGCGGGCGCTGGAGTCGGCGGACGGCGGCTTCAGCCTGCACCCGCCCTACTTTAATCTGGCCGAGGGCGCCCGCATCGCCGCCTCGGCCACCTGCGGCGAGGAGGCCCCGGCGCGCGGCGCCCCGCGCCCCACCGAGGACCTCTACTGCAAGCTGGTGGGCGGCCCCGTGGCGGGCGGGGACCCCAACCAGACCATCCAGGTGAGCGCGGGCCGGGGCTGGGTCGCCGCCGGGCGGGCGGGGTGGCGAGGACGCCGTCGGGGGACGCGGGCGCCGGAACGGACTTGGCGAGGAGCGCTAAGGTACGGACCGAAGCCCGCGCGTGCCGTCCCGACGCCCAGGTTCCGCATTTCGGGAAACGGAAGGGACCCCAGCTCGGCCTTTCAGGCTCGGCCAGAGAAGTGCGCGTCCCCGGGCGGCGGTGGCAGGGCGGGAAGGGGGCTGGTGCCCAGTCCCTGGCGGCCCCGAGTCTTGGGATCCCGGCGAGGGCGGGACTTGGCCTCCACCGCGACTGCCCGTGGAGAGGGGGCAGACCCGCTCTACCTTCCCCTGGGACAGGCTGGAACCTGCCAGTGCGGATGGGACTGGGATGCCCGTGGGAGGGTCGGGGTTCCTAGAGTTTGGGGCCAGACACTGGAGGCTCTCACTGCCCACAGTAGGGGGTTGAAGTCTTTCCCTCTGGGGATCTAGGGACATGGTGAGACCCTCAAGGTGTGTGTGTGTGTGGGGGGGCAAACAATGGTATTTTTAACTGGGGTTGGGAACACAGGTGCAAACCCCAGGCGGAATCTCTGCCTCACAGGTGGTGGGTATGTCGGCTTCAGTCTCCTTGAGGAGATGGGGTTTCAACCCCCGGAAGCCCTCCGGGAGGCATGCCCACCCAAGCCATGAGTCTAGGCGGGGACCGGGGTAGGTGGCACCAGCTGGCACGGACCCTGACCAAGAAGTCAGGGCTGTGAAGATTCTCCGGACTTAGGTTGAGGGTGGGATCCTGTGAGGCCCCTTGGCCACCCTTGGAGGGGGTAGGGTCTGCTGCAGGGACTCCTTACACCCCATACTAGGCCTGGCTTCCCACCCCTGCTGAACCTGAGGGAGAGTGGGGGCCCCAAGGCGGCTGTAACCTGAGTCACCACAGTCCTGGTAGAAGAGGCAGGGGGAGGGGAGGAGGGCAGTTAGGGGTGGATTAGCTAGGGTGGGTGATGAATGGAGGAGCCTCAGCTGGGCCCCTGCCTGCCTGCTCACTGCCCTAGGCCCTCCCCTGGAGGGAGGAGCTGAGAGGGGGCGCAGGCGCGCGGAACCACCCCGCCACAGAAGCGCGCCTCCCTAGGGCTCCTGGGCTCACCTGTGTGCTCTCACCTGTGCCCAGCAGAGCTGACATAAGGGGTGTCAAGTCCACCCCAGTTTAAGATTGGTAAACTGAGGCCCAGAGAGCAGTACTGTGGACACCTGCTGAAAGCCCCGCAGCCAGGCCAGCACCTGGTGCGGGTGAGTGGTGAGAACATGTCCTTGCCGCAGGCCCTTGGCACATCTGGTTGCTATCTGAGGGGCTGGGTGGCAGGAAGGAGCTTGTGTGGGGGTCTCCAGAGCTGCCCCAAGGGGACCGGCTGAGCCCTCGATGACCCTGTTTCTGGCTCATCCGGGCCCCCTCAGAGATCCTCACCCCCACAGAGCCGAAGCTGCATGGATCCCTGGCCTTTCTTGCTCCCTTGCTGTGCTTAAAGGAGCAGCCCAGGGGCCCCGGTCAAAGCCCCCTTCCTCTGCTTCTTCTTAGCTGTGCGCTTTCTGTCCCTGGGCCTCAGGCTCCTCATCTGTAAAATGGGTATGAGAGCCTGCCTCGCCCGAGGTCGTGAGCTTGGGCTGAGGAGCCTGGGAAGCCATGGGTTACAGAGGGACCTTAGCGACCACGGACACACATGGTGTCACGTGCGAGGGAGCAGACCCCGAATGAGCCCTGGCAGCCCTGTCCCCACAGCTCGTGGTCTGGAAAGAGATTGGTGGAAGCTTCCCTTTGAGCGTCCGGAGCACAGGTTAGCACCTCTGGTCTGAGGCTGCCAGGTGTGCTAGGAAGATCTGTTGGCCCGAGGGATACAAGCTGCACAGCCGTATGGCCTTGGCAGAATCCCTGGCCCGGCCGGTGCCTCTGCCCTCTCTTCTAGCTGCATGGGCCTGCTCGCTGCCCCGGCGTTCGAATGGGCTGGTGGGAGGGCCTTGCCTACAGGCCCGGTCTGGAGCCCAGCGGCTGGGGGCCGGAGGTGCCGGGGAGGTGACACCCATCTTCTCTCGATCCCATGTGAGTCTTGTGCTCACATGGGCATTGGGCCACAGGATGTGGGGCCCGAGCATGGGGGCTGGCAGCTCCCAGGGCCCCTGGAGGAGATGGGACAGAAGCTAGTGGGCCTGGGGTGAGGCCCGCTGGCGTTTGGGCAAGGTGGCCCTGTGGGCAGCTGGAGCAGGCAGAGAGTGACTGGGACACTCCAGCCCTGTGGCCTCAGGTGGGCATTGCAGGAATTCCGGGTTGGCCCTGGGCCCCACAGGGGAAGTCGGGGGCTCAGCTGCCGGCATGGTGACTCACGGGGAGGGGACGTCCTTATCGTGGCTCGCTGTTTCCTCACTCTGTTCCTGGCAGGACCCTCTGCAGCAAAGGGTGGAGGGAGCCTGGTTTCCCCAGCACTGTCCACTGTGAGCCAATGTTAGGCAGACAGGCCGGCCGGGAGGCCCGTGTCACTGAGAGGCTCCCACTATAGCCTTCGGGGACTAGAGTCACTTCTGTTTGACTTTCTAGGTGGGCCTGAACAGAAACTTTCCTGGGCGCCCTTGACCCAGCTTCCTCCTGGGCTTGGTTGGGGGGGGGGGGGTCTGACCACAGGCAGCCTTTTCTGGAAGGCTCACCAACCCAGCCAGGTGGCCCTGCCCACCTCCTCTAAGAAGGCCCCTACCACCCTCAGCCCCACCAGGCCCCTGATGCCTTACGCCTATGTTTGTGGTGCTTTCAGTGATCCCTTGGGTCCCCTCCTCTGTTTACCCACTGGGAGCTCCCACCGGCCCTGGGAGCCAGAGCCCTGGCTTCTAGTTTGGGGGGGTCCCCATTTGGGCTGGGCAGTAGAACTTTTCTGAGTGTCCCCTATTGCTCTGGTCCCTAGGTATGGCAGCCCTGGGGGTGGGCTCCGAGGCACAGTAAAGAATGAAGCAGTGGTCCCCCCACCCACTGAGCTCTGGGACCCCTGGGGGGGCAGTAAACAGAGAATCACTAGTAGCCAGAGAATTTCAGGTATCTGTGATAGGGTAAAGAAAGCAGGGCAATGCATGGGGGTCAGCAGGTTAGCTGCTTGGGGGGTCTGGAGCTCTGGGCCCCTGTGGAGGAGGGGACATGAGAGCTGAGAGGGGACAAGAGATCAGAGCCCAGGGCCCGCTGGCTGGAGCAAGGGCTGAGACAGGGCGGCCCGGAGCACCTAGCACAAGGGGTGCGGGGAGCCTGCTGGGTGGGAGGTAGGGTGCCCAGGTCCGGTGCATTTGGTCTCACCGGCCCAAGCCCACAGCGGAAGCGTGGGGGCAGACCCGCGTTTGTGAGGCTTGGGGGCTCTCCGAGGCTGCCAGGCCTGGGAGTGGGGGAGCAAGGGATCTCCCACGCTCCCACCTCCAGCTCCTAGGACAAGGTCTGGCCCCCTGGGAGGTTGGGAGGGGTAGGGCAGCCACATTTCCCAGACGCAGCCTCTGGGGCCTCAGTCAATGCCAAGTCCCAGAGGGCTGCCTTTGTGTGCCGAGGGATGGCAGGTCTGCTTTCCTCCGGGGTGGGGGTTGGGCCTCTCCTCGGCCGGCGGCCAGGGCCCAGCTCTGCCCCCCGCCCTCCACGCCCCAGGCTCCCAGCACCTGCTGCTCCCTGACAGGGACGCCTCTGTCCCCACCGAGGACGGGCCCCCAGCAGGTGGCTGGGCTGTGACAGAAGCAGCCGCCAGGCCCCATGTGGGATCTGTCCATCTTGCCGTGGCCAAGGCAGGTGCCAGCGTTACCCCACTCTTCGGATGGGGACACTGAGGCTCATGGTGCCGTGACTTGGCCTGGTCCCAGGGCTCGGAAGTGGCAGAGCTAGGAGGTCCAGGCCTCGCCTGGCGGTGCCCACATGCCTCCACTCTGGGGCCTCTCCCTGCATGCTGCCGGAATGACTTAATTCCGTCTCTCTGGAGACCCTAATCCAGGCTCTGGGTGAGAGCCTGATGGGAGGGTTGGGGGAGGGGCCCAAGGAGCTAGGGAGGCGGTTCAGCTCCCCGGTGTCCTAGCCACCTGGACCCCTCCCTGCCCTGATGCTCCTGGGCCTTCAGTCTGGGGTCTGTGACTTCCCCTAGACCAGCTCTCTTTCCCCCGTCGGCTCCAGTTCCATTGGCCTTTGTGGCCCCTGCTCCCTGCTTCCTCCCGGCCCCAGGCCCCGCATGGGTAACCCCTCCATCTGGAGCACACCCTGCGCTTGCAGTGTAGGCCTCAGACGCCACTTCCTCAGAGAGGCCCACAGGGATTCTTCCACCCTGAAGGAGCATACTCTTCTCTTTCCCCAATCTTCTGTTTCTTCCGTGAGGGTGTGACTATCTCTCCCAGGAGCTGTACCCCCAAATCCAGAACACAGTAGGCATGAATATGTGCTTGCTGAGCAAACGGGAACGGAGGGCGGGGGTCGGCAAGTCCGGGATGTGCTGGGTGGGAGGGTGACCGGAAGGGCGGGGTGCCAGCCCCTCTCGGCCATCTGACCGCGCCCTCCCCCACAGGGCCAGTACTGTGACATCTGCACGGCCGCCAACAGCAACAGGGCGCACCCCGTGAGCAACGCCATCGACGGCACAGAGCGCTGGTGGCAGAGCCCACCGCTGTCCCGGGGACTAGAGTACAACGAGGTCAACGTCACCCTGGACCTGGGCCAGGTAGGGTCCCCCGCCTCTGCAGCGGTGGCCATGGGCCCGTGTGGCAGGCCCAGCGTGGACAGATGTGTGGCCGTCAGCACCCCTGCTGCACCCAGCAGGAGAGGAGGGCGGGAGGGGGCTTCCCAGAGGTCACAGTTAGGGTCAGGGGACAGCTTGGAGGCTGGCCCAGATGCTGGGAGGCCCTGGTGTTTACTTGGAGGAATTCCTTTGCCTGGAGCCTGGCGCTGCCTGGCGGCTGTGGGAGGGGCCCCAGGAGCGCGGAGGCGGTGCTGGAAGTGGACATTCCTGGCATACCTGCGCCTTGGCGGCCACCTTGGGGTCAGATGCTCCTGCTCGGGTCACAGCTCTGTGCTCTCTTTGGCCTTTGGAGCCCTGGCGCAGGGGGAAGTCATTTCTCAGTGACCCAGGAGCCCCGACTGTGGGGTCTGGGTGGGGTCGGGCTCCCACAGGCTCTGTCCTGCTCCGTGGGGGACTTTGCCAGTGACTGGCCTCGGTGACCTGCCTGTGAGATGGGCCACTGGAGCTGTGGTGGGGGCGGGTAGACGAGCCCGAGCCTGGAAGCGAACAACACTGGGCCTGCCTGGGGTCCTAGCTACAAGGTCGGTCCTGCCGGAACCAACACTGGGCCTGCCTGGGGTCCTGGCTACAATGTTGGTCCTGCCAGAACCAACACTGGGCCTGCCTGGGGTCCTGGCTACAAGGTCGGTCCTGCCAGAACCCTACCTGTTCACAGCGGTTGGCTTTGCCACCATCCTGGGCTGTGACCTGGTGGGTGTCTGCTCCTTGCTGAACCCCGGTCCTGCTGTCTTCCTGATGGTGTTAGGAAAGGTGGGGAAGTGGTCGAAGGGCAGGCCCCGGGGGCAGAGTTGGGGTACTCTGTTGGGGTTCCTCCTGCCTCCAGCCTGGAGGCCTGCAGGCCTGGCCGAGGGGAAGGTGGGCAGTGAGGGGAGCGGGTTCAGGTCCCAACAAGCAGCCTAGAATTCCCAGTAGCTGAGGATTAGCTGTTATGCCCCAGGGAGAAGCAGCCAACGTGCAGGGGGAAGGAGCGGTGCTGGGGTGGGGTGGACTGGGGAGGGGGCTCCCCTGAATGGGCTCACTGCCTGTGGTGGTGTTAGCCGGTCCACTTCCCTTCAGCTCACTGGGTTCTGGTCACATCTGTGCTCTCCTGTGCCCTGGAGGGAGTCTGGGAGGGGCGTCAGGAGCCCTGTAGGGCCCTGGGGTCCTCCTCTCTCTGGCACTGCTGTGGGGGGCCCGTGGGAGGGAACTTGTGCTGAGCTGGTGGGTTCTTCCTGCCTCCCCTCCTCCTCTGTGGGGCAGACCTGGTGGGGGGAGAGCAGGCCCCTTAGCTGGGTGAACGGCGGCACAGTCTCCATGGCAACGCCAGGGTGGCCGCAGAGCAGGGGCCCGAGGCCCACCTGAGTGGGGCGGAGGACGGGCTCAGACGGTGCTCTGCCCCACACCCCGCGGCTCTGCCCCCTTTGGGCTCTGTGGCCCCTGGGCCTCCGCATCTGTGAAATGGGCCAGAGTTGACGAGGCTGGTGGTGCACTGGCTTTGTGCACTGGTTCTAGGCCAGCGAGAGGGTGTCACCTTGTGTCCCGACTCTCCAGACCTCGGTTTGCCTGACTGTGGGGAACGAGTCCTTTCCAGCTGTGTTTGGAGGGAGAGTGACTTACCCATCCATAGAGCTCCACTCCTCTCTCTCTCTCCCCCACCCTTCCTTCCTTTTTTCCACCCACCCACTGACCCCCGATGTCTCTTTCCACCCTCCCTCCTTTCCCCGTTACCGCCTGCAGACGGATCCCCCTGAGCCCCAGTCTTGGTTTGGCTGAGGGGCCGCCAGCTTGGATCGGGGTGGGGGGAGGACATGTACTGCCCGCTAGTGTGCTTTGGAGTTGGGCAGCACCAATGGACCCGAAACCGCTGGACCCGGTTTCTAGCTTTATGGGTGAGAGAAATCTCTTTCCTGGGCATGTTTCCCCTCTGAGATGGGATCCCAGAAGAGATTCCCGCGCTCACCACCACTCTTGGAACGGAAGCTCGTTGTCTCTTTCTCCCTAAGCCACCGAGTGGTGACTGAGTCCCTTTGGGTGCCGCTGCTGGCTGGGGCCCTGGCACCGGTGCCCCCTCAGGCGGCAGGGGAGCCCCACATAGGGTAGAAGGAGTACCAGTGACGGCTCTGGAGGGTAGAGGCTGCAGGGGCTGGAGCACCAGGGGACAAGTTTGGGAGCCTAGAATGTGGTCCTCGCAGTGACCTGGGGTCTGAGCTCTCAAGGCTCCCTTGTCTGGTGAGGTCCTGAGGATGTCCCCAGGGCAAGACCCTCGGAGCCCACTCCCTGGCACAGGTGGCATGTCAGGCTGAGCCAGAGCGTCCTGGCCAAGCTCTCACAGACCAAGGGCTGTGTACCGGGTTTTCCCACTTTGGGACTAGGCAGTCCTTGGAGGCATGGGTCCTGGGGTGGGGCTGGGCTTCCATGAGGAAGCCAGGCCGAGCAGGCAGTGGGTCTGGGCACACCCCCTGTGGCGGGCTGCCAGCAGCCTTTGTTCTGGGATCTGGAGCGGATACCCTGGGAAGGGGGAGGAGGCAGCTGGCACTGGGCATCAGGAGGCCTTCCTGCCCCCAGGAGAGCTGAGAAAGGGGGCAGGCGGGCTGCATGACAGCTCCCGGCTCATGCCTGCAGGGCGGGCATGGAGTTGGTGGGGCGTGGTCCTGCAGTGTCCGTCTGTCTGGGGGCATGGGAGCCCCATGGGGCCTCCGTGAGCCTGCCCCCTGTTGCCCTGTCACCTCTCATCCCCTTGTGGTCGTTCCCATCTTACAGCAGGCGGGGGACAGTGGGACCTTCTTCCTTCCCATTTGGTGGATGGAGAAACTGAGGCTCCATGAGTAAAGTCCTGGCTGGGAAGGGCATGGGGAGGCCCAGGCCTTGGCTCCCTGCCCTGCTTGCCTTGTGGACCTTGGCTGGGAACCCTCAGACTTGAGAGGACCAAGCTGTTGGTCTGATGTGGCTGGGCGCCGGGCTCAGAAGTGGGCCTCCTCCGGAGGGGTGCAGGAGGCCTCCACCGCTGGAGACCTGCCTGGGGGTCCTCCCAGCCTTCTTCCAGCCCGAGGCTACCCCTTCCCTGTACCCAGGGCACGGTGGGAGTTGTTTCTGACAGCCGGGCCCAGGCCACACCACAGGGTAGGTCTTGGCTCAGGTGCCTTGCCCTCACTGGGGGTCCTGCCAAGGAGCTGGGCAGAGATAGCTGGGTCTTGCTGTGGGGGGAGACCCCCTCCATTTCCAGACATCCCTCTGGGGCCTGGTGCTCCCCCTTGTCCCCTGGTGCTCCAGCCCCTGCAGCCTCTACCCTCCAGAGCCGTCACTGCCAACTCTCCCCAGCAATCCCCTCCCTTCCCTGTGGGCTGTAGCCACACTGCCCGGATCCGGCTTCAGGTGGGGAATGCAGGTCCCTCCCAGCCGTGTTCTTACCTGTGATGGGGCAGGTCAGCCCTGTGTCTCAGCCCCAAGAGGCCAGGAGGAAGGGTGTGGTGGGGTAACGGTGCAGAGGGGGACCCGGGTCCCGCGTCAGGGTGTAGGCTGGGGTCGTTAGGTGTGGGGCCAAAAGTGGTGAGGGCTAGAAATGCCAGGGTCGGGAGTCTGTGCCCTCCCTGGGAGACAGTGGGGAGACAGGGAGGACACCTGCTGCCACCACCCACCAGATGGGGGTACTGAGGAGCAAAGCTTTACTGCAGCTGCTGACCATTGGCAGGTGAGCCCTCCCTGGGAACTTGGGGAAACTGAGCCAGTGTGGAGTGACCGAACCCTGGTGCTGGTCTCCGGAGGAGACATTGGGCTTGGTCAGAGCCCGGCCATGTGGGCTGCGCCTCGTGGGCTGTTTCCTCTGTGAAGGTGGGGATGACAACATCTGCGTTAGGACCCCAGAACACACTGGCTGCTCCGGCTGTTAGAATCCCGGGCAGCTCTGCCCTGCCTGCCCCAGGTCTGGGCAGCATGCCCTCCGAGGCCGGCCGGATCGGGGCTCCCTGGTCCCAGTGTGCCCGCTGGGCTGCCAGCTCGTGAGGCTGCGGCCTCTGGCCCGGCTCTCTGGCCCGGCTGGGCACTCAGCCACGTGGGACTGTCAGCGGGGTTGTTCAAGGGAAGTGGCAGGAAGTATGGCCGAGGCTGGCCAGGCTCTGGTTACGGAGCCCTGCAGCCGGGACAGGTGCGGGGCTGGACCGGACGTGGGCCCTTGAGCCGGGCTCCCTGGGGGAGGACACTGGGGGGTCCTGGTGGCGTCCCTGGGGTAGACACCCCCTTCTCCAGTACAGGCCCCACATCTCCTCATGACGATGAGCGGGACCCTTTGCTCAGAGGACGTGGGGCCGGAGAGGCCGTCCACACCCAGACCTGGGGGCCCTTTGTCGCCAGCCCTGCGCATCTATCTCATCGCTAACACACTTGCCCGCGGCCGTCCCGGCACACTCATCTCTGTGCACGCGGCACATACGCACCTCCCCGCCACCTCCTGTGCCCCCCTCAGACCCTGGCAGCCCCCAAAGCCTCCTGTTCTCTGTGTTTAAACAAACCCCTCGCGTTGGTCTCCAGCCGTACCACTCACTGAGACTAAACTGTTTAGGTTTGGGGGCTCCCTGGGATAAACTCTACTTCCTGTGGCCCACGACTGACCATCTGGCCTGACCAGGGCCAGGCTACAGGGAGGAGGGGACGCGGCAAGGAGCTCTGGGCCAGGGACCTGAGACAGCCCGTGGTGGTGGGGGTCTTGGAATAGCCCCAGGCCCAGCTCTGGGAAGTGCCAGACATGCGAGACATTCGCCTTGGCGGGCTCCTTCTCACCTGTCCGAGGCCCTCCCGCCCCGCAGTCCCCGAAGGTCTCCCCTGCTGTTCCACACGCCCGCGCACGGGGGCCCGATCGGCAGGGCGAGGCCCTGCAGCCGCCGTGCAGCCTCTGCTTTTCCGTGTTCCGTTCCCCTGCAGGCGCTAGCTTTCTACCCCCTGCCCCTCCTGGAACTGTTTTCAGGCCCCCGGTCCTGCTGTGTGCACGGCCATGCTCATTTACCCAGCTGGGGGCTCCAGGAGACACGCCGGCCCTGGCCCGGCTGGCCCCACTCTGCCATTTATCTTCACTGTTCTGTTTCCACATGGGCTCTCTGCTGGGACCGCGGGCAGACCTGGGGGTGCGGTGCCCTGAAGGTGGGCCCCGCAGTCTGGGATGGGGGGGATCCAGGAGGTCTGGGTGCCCCAATGCTCACTCCAAGGGGAAGCCCGGACGCCTGGTCTAGGAGGGGCTTCCTGCCTCCGCCCGGCCACAGCCTGGGTCCCTGGCCCGTCCCGGGAATCGGCCTGGGGCCCCGCTTCCTGTGGGGCCAGGGCTGAGTCACAGACTGCCCGGTGATTCACGCCACCCAACCCAGCAGACCGTGCGGCGGGGAACACAAGGGCCGGCCTGGGTCTTCCTGGCCCCAAGATCGGCCAGGGCAGGGGTGGGTGTGCCAGCCCGTCCCTGCCCTTGGTGATGAGGGTGCCTCAGCCTGAGAGGTCGCTGACCAGCTGTCCCCCTCTGTCCCCCTTCCCATCCCTGGGGGTGCCAGAGATCCCCACATGGGGTCTGTGGCAGCTGTGTTCTTTAGCTCTCCCTGTCCCTGTGTTGTCCAGACCCTGGCCCTGCACACCAGCCCCCCCCCCCCCCCCCCCCCCCCCC
>NW_024424675.1:46648063-46650033 GCF_017311325.1 Ursus maritimus | reverse complement strand
CCCCCCCCCCCGCCCACCCCTGCAACATCCCCGCTGGGGGGCTGCTCACTCCTGCTTGCCCACTTCCAGGGACAGGTGGTGTCTGCTCCGGGCTCTTGAGAGGCGCGGTGTCCTGACCCACACCTCTGCTGTGATTGTCTTCCTACTGCCCTGTGTCCCAGGAGGGGAAGTGACGGCCAGGGCCACACAGCCATGGAAGCCCGGAACCCAGCCCGGGCCTCCTGCCCTGGCCCCAGCCCCAGCCCCCCTCAGGCGGTGGTCACCGGGGCACACAGCCTCCTGGGGAGCCCTGACCCTTCGTGCTCAGGCTGGGCGTGGGGGCCGGGGGTGCGGTGGCCGAGAGGCAGGTCCGGCTGCTGTGCTGGAGACGTGCCTGCCCCCAAAATAGCCAGATTTTTAAAAATAACTCGGGAGGCTTTTGTTTGGCTTTTGCTTTAAAAGACATTTTTTTCCTTCTGCATAGAACTTTGTAGCAGCAGGAAAGGTCAGCCCCAGTTGGCAGCGGAGCTGGGCAGGCAGGCCAGTGGGGGAGGGCTGAGTCCGGGGAGGCCAGGGGTCTGCTCGTGCTCCTAGGTCCTGTCTAGGGCAGCTCTGGGGTCCTGGCAGCCAGAGCCAGTCGGGGACAGATGGGGAACGCTGGGTGCATGGCTGCCTCCCCTCCAGCCCAGGGCCTTGGGGACAGCTGTCAGGGGCTCCTGTGTGACAGACGAGGTGGCAGACGGACGGAGGGAGGGGTCTTTAAGCGTGTCCGAGGGTGCCGTGCATGGGGGCGGACGCTTGCACGCTGCCCTGGTCCTGCCTGATCAGTGCGTTCGAATCAGTATTTGTGCAAGTGCTCTCAGCTGGGAAAAATGCGACCAGCCGCTGACCTGGGGGAGGGACAGAGCTGGCCAGCGGAGGGTGCAGCCTGGTGGCCTCGCTCAGGGAAAGGCGGGGGTGGGTCCCAGGGGGGCTTGGCGGGAACCTTCCATTTCCTCGGGCCTTTGGTGGGGGCCAAGCTGCTGGCCACCCCCCAAGAGCAGCCTGTGGCCATCTTACACACACCCAGCCCCCCCACCCTTTTTGCCATGCCCCCCTTCCTCACAGGGACCTGGCCTAGGGACCATTTGAGGCCCCCTCCAGGGCTCCCCGGAGCGCCTGAGGGTCAGCCAAGGTGTCAGGTTGGGTGTAGGGTCTGTATCCCTAGAGCCTGAAGCCCCTCCCCCCGATGGGCAGGGCTGAGTGGATGATGACGTCAGAGCCTGGCTGTGGGTCAATAAGCCCGTGCCCCCCCCCCCACCACCCCAGGGAAAGGCGGCTCTTGGCTTGCATTGAGCCTGTCTCTGCAAACTCCAGGCCTTCTGGGAAGGGCAGGACTGAGAACGGGCGTGTCTCAGGGGCCGGGACCCCCCCCCCCCATTCTAAGCAGCCTGCGCCCACCTTCCCTCATGGGGTCAGCACAGTCGGCTCAGGTTGATGGGGTGGGGGGTTGACTGGGGGCCTCAGGCAGCCCTGGAGGGGCCCCTTCCCCGTCCTGTGCGGCCCCTGTGCTCTGGGCCCAGCCCAGCGGGTCTGTGGCAGCAGGTGCTGGAGAGGACCGGCTCCTGGGGCTGGGGGGCCCAGGTGAGGGTGCGGGGGGTGGCCTGGAGTGTGACGTCACCCATAAACTGGTGCACAGTTCTGTGCCTACCTGGGGTGCCCTTGGGAGGGGGCCTGGGCTGGGGTGTGGACTCCTATCCCAGGCCCCCAAGGGGATGTCTGCCAGCTGTGTCTGCCCTTGTCTGGGACCTCCCACTCTTCTTGAGCGCCTGGCCCTCCCAGTGCAGACTGGGGGTGTGCCGGGTCCCACTGCCTTCCCTGCCCGGGTCTCCTTGGAGCCCAGACTTACCCTGGATAACGGCCCCGCCTGCTTAGTTGTCCCTCTGGCTTCGGGGCAGAGGGCTGGGGGAGCGCCGCAGGGCCCGGAAGCCTCTGTGTCCCCCCCCCCCCCC
>NW_024424675.1:46641689-46648053 GCF_017311325.1 Ursus maritimus | reverse complement strand
CCCCCCCCCCCCCCCCGCCGTGCCCATCACTAAGGAGGCTGAGGCGGGGGTGGTGCTCGTATGATGCCCCCAGAAGTGTGTGTGCAGGGGTGCAGCAGACATGCACGGCTGGCCATGTGAGGGTGGGTCTCTCCACCGGCCGCCCTCTGAGGGGTCCTGGTGGCCCAGCCTCATCCTCGAGGCCCTGGGCTGGGCAGGTGCTTCTGCCTGAGCTCACGGGCTGTTCTCAGTGCCCTGGAGCCCTTTCCTGGGAACTGTGGCCCAGGGCTGGGGGCTCTGGGTGCTGGTGTGGGGACCCCTTGCCACGTGCTATGTCCCCGGGGAGCTGGATGAGGGGTACCTTTGGCAGCGAGAGCCCAGCTCTACAACCTGGAAGGGTCCTCTGGCCTCTAGGGGGGCAGCTGCTTCTTGGAAGGGGCCCTTATTTACCCCTCCCCACGTGTCTGTACCACCAGCGCCTCTGAGCCAGCGTGGATGGACCAGTCAGGAGGGCTTTCCTGAGGAGGTGTCCAAAGTGCTGTGTGGAGGTTGTGGCAGATGGGGCTGGGGGGGCCAGGGCTCAGACCTGCTAGGTTGCAGGGCCGAGGGCAGTCAACGGAGGGGGGGGAACCCCAGCAAGCCCCCAGGAGCACAAGACATAGGGGCATCCAGGGATGCTGACCTGTGGTCAGGAAGAGGTGAGAGACAGGCATGAACACTCCCTGGGAGTGAGGTTGTGCTGGGACCAGGGACAGAGCAGGACAGGTGGGTCTGGGCTGGGGTTTGAGGGGTTCTTGGGGCCTCTGGGGGAGCAGCTTCTCCCTTCCCCCCATCCCGGTGCCACCCTGACCTGCCCAGGGCTCCATGACACTCCAGCCCCCAGCTCCTGGGCTGCCGGGTTCTCCCTGGCCCAGCCCTCAGAGTGCTCATTCCCCAGTCTGCCTACCCCACTGGGGCCTCCTGATGAGGGCAGGGGCCTGTCCCCGGGGCCTCAGTGGCCATGGGCCAGTCAGTGGGAGAGGGGGCAGGTCCTGAGTCAGCCCTGAGAATGATGAGGGGGTGACCGGGGTGGGACTGGGACAGGGGCCCCATCCTGGTCGTTGCCAGCTGTTTGAAGAGGCCAGGCTCATGTGGGAGTGGGGGCTGCTGTCTGGCCACCCACCCAGGCCGCTCACCAGAGCTTCAGGGACCATGGAATGAACTCCCGTCTTGGCCGGCCAGCCTCTCTCCCTGGACACTGTGGACAGGCTGCCCCCACGTGCCCCTTCCATCCCAGCCCCCCACAGGCCTGCCTACAGCCTCAGAGTCTGAAGGACCCTTGAGCCTCTGGGGCAGGGATGGAGGGAGGAGCTCAGGGCCCAGAGCTGAGTGGGGGGCCCGGGAGTGTCAACACCTCGCCGCCCCGCACAGGTCTTCCACGTGGCCTACGTGCTTGTCAAGTTCGCCAACTCGCCGCGGCCGGACCTCTGGGTGCTGGAGCGGTCCACGGACTTCGGCCAGACCTACCAGCCATGGCACTTCTTTGCCTGTGAGTCTCCCGGCAGGGGCTGGCGGGGGGCGTCCCCCGGGGTGGGCTGCCATCACCAGGCTCTCTCAGGGTCCCCGCGGGCCAGGCCGGCCCCCACGCTCACCTCCCGCATGTGTCCGGGTGTGGGGCTTGAGCTCCCAAAGGCAGGTGCGTGTTAAACAGCTCCTGTCCCTGATTCGGGGCACGGCTGGGCCCGGGGGCTGGTGGTGCCGGGAGGGCCTGGTGCCGCCCTCAGCTCCCTGTCGACCGGCTTCGTGGTCCGGCAGCTCCTGACATGACAAGGAGAGCTGGTCAGGAGGCATGGTGGCTCCCTAGCCCACCACGTCCAGTGCCTCCGTGGCCGATCGCGTTGACGGGGAGCCTGCAATTGGGTGGGCCTCGGTGACGGGTCCTCCAGAACTCCATGGGCGAGAGTGGGGTAGGGCAGTCCTCTAGGGGGCAGATAGAAATGGTCCCCCGAGGACAGAGATGAGGAGGGCCATCCGGGGATGGGAGGATCTCTTGTCTGCACAGAGAGAGAGGCAGGGGTGGCGAAGGCCCGGAGGGGTCAGTCTATGAGGCGTGGGCAAGTTCATTATTTCTCGGCTCGGGCAGGGGCCAGCCTGCATCCCGGCCATGCCCGCCTGGGGAGGCTCCTCTCTCATCCACGCGGCTCACTCCTTCTTCAACAAAACCCCGTGGGGTCGGCGGGGTGGCCCGTCGTGGCGTGGCAGTGCTCGAGAGCGTTCCTGGGGCCCCGCGCCTCACCTTCTTGCCCGGTGCCCACAGCCTCCAAGAGGGACTGCTTGGAGCGGTTTGGGCCGCAGACGCTGGAGCGCATCACACGGGACGACCAGGTCGTGTGCTCCACGGAGTACTCTCGGATTGTGCCCCTGGAGAACGGCGAGGTGGGCCCCGGGGTGGCACAGGGGCGGGTCCCCACTAGGGTGATGGGGCGCCCCCCCGCCCCCGGCCTGACCCGCGGCCCTGTGTGCAGATCGTGGTATCCCTGGTGAACGGGCGCCCCGGGGCCATGAACTTCTCCTACTCGCCCCTGCTGCGGGACTTCACCAGAGCCACCAACATCCGCCTGCGCTTCCTTCGTACCAACACGCTGCTCGGCCACCTCATGGGCAAGGCGCTGCGGGACCCCACCGTCACCCGCCGGGTGAGAGCCGAGCCACGGTGGCCGCGGGGCTGGCGGGGGGGGGGGCAGGGGGCCATGGCGCTCACCGTGCACGTGCGGGCTCAGTACTTTTACAGCATCAAGGACATCAGCATCGGCGGCCGCTGTGTCTGCCATGGCCACGCGGACGTCTGTGACGCCCCAGACCCCACAGACCCCTTCAGGTGAGGCCCGCTGCCCCCTGCCTGTCCTCTTCCCCCCCAGCCCAGGGAGGAGACGTGGGTCCGTTGCCTGCTGTGTCCCCGGTCCTGCGTGACCTCCCCTGGCCTCCGCTCCCTTATGTGCCCAGTGAAGTGACAGTTGTCCTGTGCCCGGCTGGGACCTATCGGTCCTGTGGCCAGCGGCCTCTCCCGCTCCAGCAGAAGCCAGGGCCCTGCGCAGGGGGAGTCGAGACGTCATCGGCCTGAGGCGGCACACCCCTGTTCTCCAGCCACCTCCCTTCCCTCAGGACGTGGATAACACACTCCCTGCTGCCCCCACCTTCTCCCCCAGGCGGTCCTTGCACGCGGTTCAGGTGCTGAGCTCAGGCACTGCCCATGCTCCGGGAGCTTGCGCCGGCTGGGAGGGGAGCCTGCTGGGCGCCAGATCGGCCTCAGAGGAGAGGCGGGCCTGCCCTTACCTGCTGGGAAGGCGCTGGTCTACACTCTGACTCACCTGTCCATGGTGTGCACTGAGCCCGGCTCAGCCCGTGGGGCACGAGGGGTGTGGTGGGCTGGACAGCTTCCCCAGAACCACAAACACCAGCACCTTCCCCCGCCCCACACACACTAGTGTCCCAAAGCACCGGCTTGCCCAGCTACTCCTGCTACTGCTACCGCACCTTGGCCTCTCCTCCCGAGGAGGCTCTGCCTGGCGCGCCCCGACCTGTGATCTCCAGCCATGCACCGCTTCTCTGCCTGGCTACCACCCCTTTCCGCAATCCCCACCTCCGCCTGTACCACCGCACCCCCGTCCCCACCTCCGCCTGTACCACCCGCACCCCGTCCCCACCTCCGCCTGTACCACCGCACCCCCGTCCCCACCTCTCGCAAGCACCACCGCACCCCGTCCCACCTCCGCCTGTGACCACCTTGCACCCGTCCCCACCTCCGCCTGTACCACCGCACCCCCCCCACCTCCGCCTGTACCACCCGCACCCCTCCCATAGCTACCGCACCTCTCACCCTTACCACCGCACCCCTCCCCTCGTACCACATACCGTCCCCACCTCCCCCTGTACCACCTGCACTTCTGCCTGCACGACCAGCACCCCTGCCATCCCCTCCAAGCCCACCTGCACTCTCCCCCCCCCCCATCACCACCATCACTCACCTTGTGCTGGACCCCTCACCCACTCCCCCCTTTCCTTTGGTTTAGAAGTTCCGTGTTTTGTTTCTGTCACTGTCTTAGTGCAGCTGGGCTGCCGTCACAAAATGCCACAGACGAGTGGCTCGTCTCCACAGAAATTTACTTCTCACTGTTCTGGAGGCTGGCGAGGGTCCGCATCTTGGCGTGTCCTCACATGGCACGGGGTGAGGGAGCTCTCTGGGGTCCTTTTACAAGGAAACTGATCCCACTAGCGGGGGCTCCACCCCAAAGACCTTATCACCCCTCAAAGGCCTGACCTCCAAGTACTGTCACCTCGGGGACTAGGTTCCCATCCTCGGGGGACACACGCGTTCAGCCGGTGGTAGTGCTGTTTATTGTAGTGATGGGCATACTTGACCAGCTGCCGCGTGGCCCCGCTCCCACGGCACCCGAGAGCACTAACCCCATGCGTGCGTGGCGCTTCTGGCCTGCAGGGGCTCCGTCCCCACTGCCCTGGAGCCACCTCCGTGACTGCCCAAGCCCTCGCTCCGCGTCCTTCCTTGACTCACCTTGTGCCCCGGGGGACTCAGTTTCCTTTTCCTGAAACACGTCCTTTAGTTGTTCTGCCCGTGAGTCTTTGTCCTTGTCCTACGACTGTCACTGCGGTAGCTGTCTTGGCCTCACTCTTGGGGGTAGTGTAGCTGGCTGCAGAGCTCTGGTTGGTGGCCGTGTCAGCACTTCAGAGAAGCCACTTCACTGTTGCTTGGTGTCCTGGATGGTTGGGAGAGTCCGCAGTCACCTGCATCGTTGCCCCTCTGGCTTGCCTGCCCCTTCTGGAGGGTTCCGTGACCTGCCCCTGGTGATCTGCAGGTTTCCTCTGTGGCGTCAAGGAGTGGACATGTCTTCGGTGGCTTGGGACTCCTGCCCTTTTTTTTTTTTTTTAAGATTTTATTTATTTATTTGACACAGAGAGAGACAGCCAGCGAGAGAGGGAACACAAGCAGGGGGAGTGGGAGAGGAAGAAGCAGGCTCCTAGCAGAGAAGCCTAATGTGGGGCTCGATCCCAGAACGCCGGGATCATGCCCTGAGCCGAAGGCAGACGCTTAACGACTGTGCCACCCAGGCGCCCCGGGACTCCTGCCTTTTGAATCTGAGTGCACGTGTTGTTATTCAAGACCATTCCTGGCCATTAGCTCTGCCTGTCAGCTCTCCCCTTCTACCTCTTTTCCCTTCCCGGAATCCCATTCCGTAGATGGGATCTTCTGTGGTTTCTTTCTGTCCCCGCGCTGTCTTCTGGACAGCTCTGGATCGGTACTTTGGTTCACTAGGTCTCCAGCTGACCCATCCGCTGTCTTCGAGTCCAGCGATTGTATTTTCCGTTTATAGAAGTTCCAACTGGTTCTTTGGCCACATCTCCCTATTTTTCAGAGCATTGCGTTTTTTATGTTTTAGGTTCCTGGGGTTATAACTTTAGACATTCTTACTTTTTTTTTTTTTTTTAAAGATTTTATTTATTTATTTGACAGAGATAGAGACAGCCAGCGAGAGAGGGAGCATAAGCAGGGGGAGTGGGAGAGGAAGAAGCAGGCTCCCAGCGGAGGAGCCCAATGTGGGGCTCGATCCCAGAACGCCGGGATCACGCCCTGAGCCGAAGGCAGACGCTCAACCGCTGTGCCACCCAGGCGCCCCTAGACATTCTTACTTTATGGTTTCTGCCTACTTGCTCCCGAGTTCTTGGGGTTGGATCCTACTGACTGTTGTGTTGACTGGCCTGGCCGTGCTGTGTCCCTGCTGGCTCCTCAGCGCCTCGTCTGTGCCCTGGTTGGGGACTGTCCCTCCCGAGTGGTTTTGTGAGGGCCTTTACCAAACGCCCCGGGGTACCACCGCCCGGCTCCACTTCCTGTGTCATTCTTGGTGCCCTGACCGCGCAGAGGGGGCAGACGCCCAAAGCAGGCCTGACCTCACAGACCGTCAGAGCCACAGCGAAGACAGGCCGGCTTCCCGGGCTGCTGCTGTGGGGCAGGCCGCTCCCGCTCCTCTTCCCCGGAGGCCTTTCTGATAGCCCAGACCCTGAGGGCAGCGGTGTCGACTCCCAGGGCCCCCGCAGACACCTGGAGGCCGGGGGGGAGGGGGGGAGTGCGGGGCTCCGTGGACGGGCTTTCGCGGTCCGGCTCGGGGCACGCACAGTGTTGGAGCCGTGGCGCCGGCCGGGGCCCGCAGAGCAGGCGGCCCCCGCCTGGGCCGAGTGGTGGACGTGTGTGTCGGGTGGGGCTCTGGCAGGGGTGTCTGGGCAGTAGGTGGCTGCGACTCAGTCCTCAGCTGCGGCCAGCTGTCCCCCTGACCACCGAGCCAACGGGAGCTGCTCTCCAGGACAGCAGGCAGGAGTCCAGCCCTCCGGCTGGTGT
>NW_024424675.1:46639294-46641538 GCF_017311325.1 Ursus maritimus | reverse complement strand
CTCAGTGCCCCGTCCCGGGCCCCACCCACCAACCCATCCCATCCCCTCCTCCCCCACTCCATGAAGGCTGGGCGCAGCCCCTCGTGTCCCCCAGGTCCACAGTGTGGCCCCTCCTGTCCCCTGTGTCCCCACAGGCTTCAGTGCGCCTGTCAGCACAACACGTGTGGGGGCTCCTGTGACCGCTGCTGCCCCGGCTTCAACCAGCGGCCGTGGAAGCCAGCCACCACCGACAGTGCCCGCTGGTGCAGGTGTAGAGTGCCCAGCAGCTCACCTGCACCTGGCTGCAGCTCACCCACATGATATCGGCTGCAGCTCACCTGCACAGCCCCTTCACCATGATCTCCCGCTCACACGCTCACTTGCACACATGATCTCACCGCTCCACATGCCACTCCTCTGCTCACCAGCTCACCAGCTCACTGCACACACGCTCACTTGCACACATGATCTCCGCTCACTGACGGACACCTGCACACCGCCTGCTCCCTGCTCACGCTCGCAGCTTACCGCCACCACGCTCACTTGCACACTGTGATCTCCGGCTCACACGCTTCGCACACACCGGCTCACTTCCCGCTGGTCTCCCGCTCACCAGCTCACCTGCACACAGCTCACTTGCACCCCATGATCTCCAGACTCCAGCTCACCTGCAACAACACGCCACTTGCACGATCTCCCGCTCACACGGCTCGCACTGCACCGCTCACACGCTCACCTGCTCACACGCTCACAGCTCCACCTGCACACAGCTCACCTGCACACGTGATCTCCCCGCTCCACCGCTCACCTGCACAATGCTCACTTGCACACATGACTCCCGTTCACACACTTACGCGCCCACACGCTCACCTGCACACATGATGCCAACCGCACCGTCACCTTGCACGCACGCTCACCTGCACACTGATCTCACTCACACGCTCACCTGCACACACGCTCACTTGCACACATGCTCTCCCGCTTCTCACAGCTCACACACTCACAGCTCACCTGCACATGATCTCCCTCACACTCACCTGCACACCAAACTATCTGCACACATGATCTCCATCCTCACCGCTTACCTGCACCACACGCTCCACCTGCTCCACCGCATCACTTCACATGATCTCCGCTCACACGCTCACCTGCTCACATCACTTGCTCACACATGCTCACCCGTCACCGGCACACGCTCACTTAACACAGCTTGCCAGGACTTGAGGTGATGCTCTGGCCACGATGGTGTGTGCTGTCACCAGAACCAGGCCACATCTGGGGTCACGTGGTTGTGAAGATGTGCTCTGGGGGTTCCTCGCAGGCGGGTCCTGGGGACCTGTGAGACAGTGCAATCCCCTTCTCTCCAGCCTGCAGACTGCCACGGCCCGCCCGCACTGCTTCACGGCCCGGTGGACCCGGTCGCACGCCCAGCCGGAACCAGGACCTGTCTACCAGGCGGTGGCGTCTGCATTCATCCAGGTGGGAGGGCGCGCCGGCCTGTGGCGGCGCGAAGACGGGTCGGGCACTGGGGTGGGTGAGCCGTACAGGGGGAGGTCCCGACTCCAGTGACCCCGTCCCACCCCCAGCTTGCATCACACCCCCGGCTCGACGTGGCGCTGCCTCGGCTTACCACGGGCCCCGGACCGCCCTCTCGACTCTCCGCCGCTTGCCCGCCCCGTGAGTGGGGGTATCGGCCGGGCGAAGGGGGCCTTGCACTGCTCTGGGAGGCCCGGCCGGCTCTCACCTCCCTGCCCACACCGGGGAGGCAGAGCCTGGCCCAATGCCTGTTGGGCCGCGAGCTTGGGGGTCTCACCTGACTCCCGGCCCACGCCATGTCCGCAACTGCAGTCGGACATCTGGGCTCGGGACATGTGCGGACCTGACGGGCCGCTGCTTCTGCCGCCCCACACTTCACGCGGGTGCTGCGACTCGCCCGCGTGCGCCCGAGGCTTCTCTGGCTTCCACGCGCTGCTACCGTGAGGGCTGGCCTGGGAGTGGGGGCGAGCCGCGGGAGAGTGGGCGCGCATTCTCCGGGCCTCGCGGGGACACCGGCTGGGGCCCGAGCGTGGAGCCTGCCTCTGGCGGTCTTGCCCGCCCTCCAGTGGCGTCAACCGACCCAGCCGACCCGTGTCTCCTCCTCTCAGCGGTGCCCTCCTTGCTACTGTCCGGCACGAGGAGCGTGCACCCGGCGGACAGATTGCTGAGTAAGTGTCCTAGGCTCCCGAAGAGGGATGCGTTGTAGTCACCTCACAGTTCAGCTCACGG
>NW_024424675.1:46626837-46639269 GCF_017311325.1 Ursus maritimus | reverse complement strand
TCCCCCGCTCACATGCTCACCTGCTCACCCGCTCACACGCTCACCTGCACACACGCTCACTTGCACACATGATCTCCCGCTCACACGCTCACCTGCACACACGCTCACACGCTCACCTGCTCACACGCTCACACGCTCACCTGCACACACGCTCACCTGCACACATGATCTCCCGCTCACACGCTCACCTGCACACATGCTCACTTGCACACATGATCTCCCGCTCACACGCTTACCTGCACACACGCTCACCTGCACACATGATCTCCCGCTCACACGCTTACCTGCACACACGCTCACCTGCTCACACGCTCACTTGCACACATGATCTCCCGCTCACACGCTCACCTGCTCACACGCTCACTTGCTCACACATGCTCACACGTCTCACCGGCACACACGCTCACCAAGCTTTGCCAGGACTTGAGGTATGCTCTGGCCACGTGGTGTGTGCTGTCACCCAGACCAGGCCACATCTGGGGTCACCCGTAGTTTGTGAGATGTGCTCTGGGGTTCCCCGCAAGGCGGGGTCCTGGGGGGCCTGTGAACAGCTGCGTCCCCTTCTCTCCAGCCTGCAACTGCCACGGCCACGCCCACGACTGCTTCTACGACCCCGAGGTGGACCGGCGCAACGCCAGCCGGAACCAGGACAACGTCTACCAGGGCGGTGGCGTCTGCATCGACTGCCAGGTGGGAGGGGGCCGGCCGGCCTGTGGCGGCAGCGAGGACGGGTCTGGGGCACTGGGGTGGGTGGCCGTCAGGGGGGGAGTGTCCCTGCACTCAGTGACCCCGTCCCACCCCAGCATCACACCACCGGCATCAACTGTGAGCGCTGCCTGCCTGGCTTCTACCGGGCCCCGGACCACCCTCTCGACTCTCCCCACGCTTGCCGCCGTGAGTGGGGTCGGCCCGGGCGGGGGGCCCTTGCACTGCTCTGGGAGGCCCGGCCTGGCTCTCACCTCCCTGCCCACACCGGGGAGGCAGAGCCTGGCCTGGCCTGGGGCCGGCCCCGGGCTTGGGGTCTCCTGACTCCCCGGCCCCCGCCCAGGCTGCAACTGCGAGTCGGACTTCACAGACGGGACATGTGCGGACCTGACGGGCCGCTGCTTCTGCCGCCCCAACTTCACGGGGGAGCACTGCGACGCGTGCGCCGAGGGCTTCTCTGGCTTCCCGCGCTGCTACCGTGAGGGCGTTGGCCTGGGGTGGGGGGACGGGCGGGGGAGTGGGGGCGCAGGTCCCCGGAGCCCTGCGGGGGACACCGGCTGGGGGCCCGGCGTGGAGCCTGCCTGCCTCCGGCGGTCTTGCCCGCCTCTCCAGTGGCGCCAAGCCGACCCAGCTGACCCACGCTGTCTCCTCCCTCAGCGGTGCCCTCCTTCTCCCCCAACGGCACCGGGGAGCAGGTGCTGCCGGCCGGACAGATTGTGAGTAAGTGTCCTCCAAGGCCCCCAGAAAGGGGGATTGTCGTTGTGGTCACCTCACGTTCAGCTCTTGTGTTTTTATGCAAATAATGCGTTTTCGTGCTAGGAAAGCTTCGAAAGTGTAGGTCGGCACAAAGAGAAGAACAAAGGTACCCAGAATTGCATCGCTTTCAAGCAACCCTTCTCCCCGTAGCAGGGACCCTCTCCCTGCAGCGGGGACCCTCCCGTGTGCCGCACACAGTGCTGCTGTGAACACAGACATGTGCTGTGGGCGCTGCTCTGGGTTTCCTCCCGCCGCGGCCCTGTAAACATGTCACCTCATTCTGTGTCATCGGACAGATGCAGTATTTCTTCAGTCAGCCCCCAAATTGTTGGAAATTTCAGTTCTTTCCAATTAAAAAAAAAACTACAGTAAACATCCTTGCAGCTAAAACTTTCCATAAATTCTCAATAATTTCTGTAGAACGATTTCCTAGAAGGTTCTGAGTCACGAGACATGCCTGTGCTGGGACATCTTTGGCTGCAGGTTGCCAAATGGCTCTCTTGAAAGAACCAGTGTCCAGCGTCGTGACGTTAGCATCCGCAGGTGTGAACGGTCCTTGCCGGGTGACGGGCACTGCTTGCAACAGTCACCTCAGCTGGCGGGTCGCTCGCCCAGCGGAGGCTGCCTCCCCTGTGTTTCTGGAATCAGGCGCCTGTCTCTGGGGACGGCATGTCAGTCTGGCCAGCCGGCGGTTTTCCTTCCTAACGGCATAATGTGGTGTGCTCGGCCACTGGCCGTGTCTCCGATCACATGTGACATTTGTCATCTTCGTGTCTTTGACGCGTCTGAGAGGTGGGATCTTCTTTCAAGTGTTTCTTGACTTTGCGCTTGCTTTCCTGGGGAGCGTGTCATCTGGAGTCTTTGCTCACGTTTCTGTCCGCGTGCCGGCGGCCAAGCTCTCCACACACTCACCTCTCCCGGCGGGGCCATCTGCCCTGTGTCTTCGGGGCTCTTCTCTCCTGAGCTGGCATGTTAACCCTTAGGTGGTTCTGTTGACGTGGTTCTTGCCTCTGACTCACCTCTGACTCAGTTGTACGGAGGCGGCGTGCCCTAAGCTCACTTACCCTCATGCCTGTTGGCCTTGGACGGTTTTTTCTTTACGTGTCGATGTCAGGTTTTCATCGGTGCTGTAAACAGGGCTCGGCAGACTTCTTCCAGAAAAGGCTAGACGGTGCTTGCTTGCTTTCGACTGTGAGGGCGGGCTGTCCTGTCTCGGCTCCTGAGCTCCCCCATCACGCACTGTGGCTGGAGCGTGGCATCGACTATGTGCGTGGGAATGGGCCTGGCCGAGTTCCAATAAAACTTTATTTGCAAGGCAGCCAGCGGAGCCCCGGGACTGTGGTTTCTGATGCCCGACAGAAGGGTCGACGCTCCAGAACAGCCGGTGCCAGTGGGGTTTCAGTGCAAGGCCCTAATCGTATGAGGAATTCTATCTGTGTCTCTCCGGACGTACACCTGTGTGTCTGTATTCATAGGGGAGACTGGTGGAAAGCTTTCTCAGTTGTATTTGTTCTGGTGTGTGCCATCTTGCTTTGGTTTTGTAATTCGCCTTGAAAAGACTTGGAAAAGGACCCACACTTGGTCATGCTCCCCAGCGGTCTAAAAATCACAGGAATCACCGATTTCTTTAAAGTGTGATAGAAGGGAGAAGGCTGCCTGGTCCTGACACCTGTTCAGGGGCGATCTTGGGTGATGGTTCTCATTTCTTCCATGGGTCTTGTATCTCTCCGTTTCCCACCTCAGTGCAAGTCCGTTTTAGTCATTTTTATTTCTTAGCAAGTTGTGTCCTTTGGATTTTAAAATATATTGGTATAAAGATGACACGCAGCATTCCCTTGTGATGTGTACAATTCATTTCTCTTATTGTCCATTTTAATTTCTTTTATCTCCTTCTTTTATTAGACCTATCAGGAGTTTGTGGAATTTATTGGTGTTTTCAAAATACAGCTTGGGGTGTCTGGGTGGCTCAGTCGTTAAGCGTCTGCCTTCGGCTCGGGGTGTGATCCCGGTGTTCTGGGATCGAGCCCCACATCGGGCTCCTCTGCTGGGAGCCTGCTTCTTCCTCTCCCACTCCCCCTGCTTGTGTTCCCTCTCTCGCTGCCTGTCTCTCTCTCTGTCAAATAAATAAATCAAATCTTAAAAAAAAAAATACAGCTTAAGATTCTATCTATAATATCTGCTGGGGTTTTTCTCTTTTCAGTTTGGGGGAGAGGTTTAACTTCCTTTTTTTTAAGATTTTATTTATTTATCTGAGAGAGAGAGCACGTGCGGTGAGTGGGGAGAGGGGCAGAGGGAGAGGGAGAAGTAGGCTCTCCTTTGAGCAGGGAGCCCGACACGGGACTCAATCCCACGACCCCGGGACCATGACCTGAGTTGAATGCTGGCGTCCAGCGGAGCCACCCAGAAGCCCCTGCAGCCCGCTGTGATGACGTACGGCCACCACGCTGGCCCTCAGCGCCCCACACCTTACTCGTTTTACGCCTGGAAGTCTGTGCCTTCCCCGTGTCTCCCACCGCCAGCCCGGTGGCCACCGACGTGTTGTCTGGTTCCCTGAGCTCCGTGTTCCGTGTTTGTGCTAGATTCCCCACGAAGTGAGATCGCTTGGCGTTTGTCTCTTTTCTACTTTCTTTTGTTACTGCTCTCCTGGCTTCTTGGATTTGTTCGTCTCACTGTGTCTTAATTATCGACAAGCAGGGGTAGAGCTCTGGTTCTCCACCAGGGCTGGTCCTGACCCACAGGAGGGTGTCTGGAGACAGCTGGGGCTGTGATGACAGAGGGGTGCTACTGACACGTCCCGGGGGGGCCGGGAGCGACCCAGCCCAGAAGGGCAGCCGCGGTGCCCAGGCTGGGGGACCCCCGGCTGTGGCTCGGCTGTGCCTCCCCCAGGGCAGCCGCGGCCGGCGCCTCCCACGGGTGGTTAGATGGCCTTTTTGTCCTTGTTTGATGGCTCAGTCCTGGTTTTATTGCATTGTGGTCAGATTGGGTCAATTCCTTTGCTTCTCACCTAGAACGTAATGCCTTTTAGAACGTTCCGTGAATGTGTGACGGGCCCACATGTGCTGTGCGGGGTACAGATCGCCACGTGTGCACCCACAAAGCACGCGTGTTCATTATGCTGTTCAAATCCTCGCTGTCCCTGCTCCGTCCTTGTCAGGTTCTGAGGACAGTGTCCTCAGTCTTTCTGTCCAGGATGGTGGTTTTGCCAGAACCTTCCAGCTCCAGCGTTTCGGCCTTCAGCACCTCGCAACCCTGTGGTCCTGCTCTTAGAGCACGGGGCTTCCTGCAGACCGGGGGGGCGAGCCCCCTTCCACGCAGCAGCTCCCCATCATCCCGCTGATGCTTGTGGACTTGGGTTCTCCGGAATATTCTGGGGTCTCTGTGCTCACCTCTGCACCTTGCTGTCCACGAAGCTCTCCAGGGCCTGTCTGGGTCCTTGGTTCAAGGTGCATCTTTTCAAGAGAACATGACTTGATTTTCCTTCAAAAAAGGAAACTGAGGCGTCTGTCGTGAGAGAGCCGTGGCCTGGGCAGGGCCGTGGCCGTCAGGCGGGGCTCACTCCTGCTCTTTCTGTCTCATTTCTCCTTCTCCTGAGGTGTTTTCCGCCTGCGTCTTGCTGGGTTGGGCAACAGACCGTGTTTTGGTTTGGGATGATTTGTGTTTCCTTCTTGGACAGTTTGCAGGCTCTGTTTCTTTTGGTTCAGCGGGGGGTCACCCTACGTCTTTGACAAATAGCAAACCATCATTTTCTACAAGTAACAAACAGTAGTCGTGAGCTTTTTTTCGTGCGTAAGACGTTTAGCAGCTTTCCCTCCTCTTTTCCAAGCTGCGGAATTATTTATAAAGGTTACAGGGTTTTTTTTGCCTGTTAGGATTTTGTTTTCTCTGGTTGTATCGATGCCTGCAGTTGACTTAGTAGCCACAGGGTAGACAACTAGTTACACAGACTTCTAGCACCCTGATTTCAGTGCAGGCACTTTTCCGGAGACATCGGCTCTGCGTTTTGGCCATTTTTGTCTTCTGGTTCTGTATGAGCTCAGCGTAGAGGTGAAGGAAGCAAGCGTGTGGCGGGCAGACTTTCCAGCGGGGAGGGCTGGGGTCTGCAGGCATCTGAGACCCTCCTCCCTCTCCCCCAGACTGTGACTGCAGCGCCGCCGGGACCCAGGGCAATGCCTGCCGCAAAGACCCGCGGCTGGGACGCTGCGTGTGCAAACCCGGCTTCCAGGGCACCCACTGCGAGCTCTGCGCCCCAGGCTTCTATGGCCCTGGCTGCCAGCGTGAGTGCAGCCCCGACCCTGTCCTCGTGCAGATCCTGGGAGCCCATCCCCTCTCCCACTGAGCACGGCATCCCCTCCTGCAGCGTGCCAGTGCTCCAGCCCTGGAGTGGCGGATGGGGACTGTGACCGAGACTCGGGTCAGTGCACCTGCCGGGAGGGCTTCGAGGGGGCCACGTGCGACCGCTGCGCCCCGGGCTACTTCCACTTCCCTCTTTGCCAGCGTGAGCGAGGCCTCCCCAGTGGGC
The DNA here is from genome assembly GCF_017311325.1 of Ursus maritimus. Classification (NCBI taxonomy): domain Eukaryota; kingdom Metazoa; phylum Chordata; class Mammalia; order Carnivora; family Ursidae; genus Ursus; species Ursus maritimus. The sequence continues at coordinate 46,633,289 of NW_024424675.1, read as the reverse complement.
ACGGGGGCGGGGGCTGGGGCACAGCCTGCCTGGCTCAGGGTGGCCCTGTATGCCTCTAGTGTGTGGCTGCAGCCCTGCGGGGACCCTGCCTGAGGGCTGCGACGAGGCTGGCCGCTGCCCCTGCCGGCCGGAGTTTGACGGCCCTCACTGTGACCGCTGCCGCCTGGGCCACCACGGCTACCCCAACTGCCGCGGTGAGTGGAGGTCCAGGGTGGGGCCTGGGTGGAGCAGGAGGGCCAGCCACGGGTGCCTAGGTAGGGCCTGACCCCGTGTCACCTGCAGCCTGCACCTGTGACCCCCGGGGTACCCTGGACCAGCTCTGCGGGGTGGGCGGAACGTGCCACTGCCGTCCTGGCTATGCGGGCGCTGCCTGCCAGGAGTGCAGCTCCGGCTTCCACGGCTTCCCAGACTGTGCCCGTGAGTGCCCGTGCAGGGGGCGGGGAGGGCAGGCGTGTCCCCACCGCGTGCCCACACCCTGCCTTCCTCGCCTAGCCTGCCACTGCTCCACCGAGGGCTCCCTGCATGCGTCCTGCGACCCCCGCAGCGGACAGTGCAGCTGCCGGCCCCGTGTGACAGGGCCGCGGTGTGACATGTGTGTGCCTGGCGCCTACAATTTCCCCTCCTGTGAAGGTGAGCCTCGTGCGGTGTTCACGTCACGTGCCGCGTGTGTTGTCCACGGGCTATCGCCACGACTGCACGTACCGCGTGTGCTCATCTGTGCCCTGCGTCCGTGAGCGTCCGTGTGCCGCGTGTGCTCATCCGTGTGCTCTGTGAGCGCGCGTGCATGTTTTTGTGCAATCGTCCTCAACGTGCGAGTTCATCGGCCTTGTTCACGTGCTTTGTGCACAGCCTGTGTTCACACACACACACGTCTGCGGGCCACGTGTGCTTGTCGCGTGTTCACAACTGTTCTCTGTGGTGGGGGAGGGCGCGTGGGGACCAGAGTGCACAGGCACAGCCCACGGTTTCACGCCCACCCACGTGTGTGGGAGGTATACGGGCCGGCTCCCATGCAGCCTTGGGTCCGGGCTGGGCCTGGGGAGGCCCTTGGCCCTCAGAGTCAGTGACCACAGGCCGGGTCTCTCCACAGCTGGCTCCTGCCACCCTGCCGGCCTGGCCCCGGCCGATCACAGCCTTCCTGAGGTAAGCCCCGGTCGCCCTCCTCGGAGGTCATGCCATCACTTCCAGGAGTCCATCACTCCCTGGCAGCCGCAGGGCCCATTTGTCCCCCTGGTTGGTCCTGTCCCCATTCCAGGGACATGCCAGAGATGGGGCTGGGTCGGGGCTCCAGGGCTGAGGGTTTTGGGTAGAAGGGCAAGGACCCATCCTGACCCTCAGTCTCACCTTCTCCCAGGCACAGGCCCCCTGTACGTGCCGAGCCCACGTGGAGGGGCCCAGCTGTGATCGCTGTAAACCTGGGTTCTGGGGGCTGAGTCCCAGCAACCCTGAGGGCTGCATCCGTGAGTCTGGGGGTGTGTGTGGGAGTGCTGGGGAGACTCTGGTGGAGGGGAACGGTGCAGGGAGGTGAGGGCCGGCCCCACAGCATCCAGGCCCGCTCTACTTTCCGCCAGGCTGCAGCTGCGATCCCCGGGGCACGCTGGGCGGACTTACCGAGTGCCAGCCGGTGAGTCTGAGGGCCGAGCTGCCTAGGGGCTGTGGGGCAGCACATCCAGACTCTACCTCCCCCGGCCTGGTCTCACCTTTCCTCTCGGCCTCAGGGCGACGGCCAGTGCTCTTGCAAGCCTCACGTGTGTGGCCAGACCTGCGCGGCATGCCGGGACGGCTTCTTTGGGCTGGACCGGGCCGACTACTTTGGCTGCCGCAGTAAGTGCCCCTGCAGCCCTCAGCCCATGTCCCGGCATCCTGGGGGAGGCCAAAGCAGGGGAGGGACGAGGGAGGTAGGCGCCTGGGTCTGGGAAGGCCTGTGCTACACACAGGAGGGAGGGGCTGCAGGGCTGCTCCGGTCTTCCTCCCCTCCTTCCTGCGCCCCTGGCTGACATCTCTGATCAATCTCAGTGTCTTGTTATTGTCCAAACCCCTGGGCAGCCCCTAGTGGTCAGTAGGAGTTGGCTTTTTAGCCCCTGTTGCTCTCCACAGACAGTGGACAGAGCCCCAGGGGCCTGGGTGGCCGGAGCAGGGTCCGGAGCCCGGTGGGGGCCAGCAGCATTGACCTTGCTCCCTCCCCCTGCAGGCTGCCGGTGTGACGTCGGCGGTGCGCTGGGACAGGGCTGTGACCCGAGGACGGGCGCCTGCCGGTGCCGCCCCAACACCCAGGGCCTCACCTGCAGCGAGTGGGTGCCCCCACCCGCGGGGCTGGGGGCAGGGGGCTGGCAAGGCAGCTGACCTGCTAGAGACCCTGCGGGCTGCCTCTGACCACCCCTGCCGTGGCCAGGCCAGCGCGAGACCACTACGTCCCCGACCTGCACGGCCTGCGCCTGGAGCTGGAGGAGGCAGCCACGCCAGACGGCCACACGGTGCGCTTTGGCTTCAACCCCCTCGAGTTCGAGAGCTTTAGCTGGAGGGGCTACGCGCAGATGACGCCCATCCAGGTGGGTGAGGGGCTGCCCTCCCCCATGTCCGCCTCGAGGTCTCCCCGTGGCGGGAAGGGGCCACGCCGATTCTCCGTGCCCCTGCCCCCCCAGCCCAGGATCGTGGCAAAGCTGAACGTGACCTCCCCCGACCTCTTCCGGCTCGTCTTCCGCTACGTCAACCGTGGGCCCACCAGTGTGAGCGGGCGGGTCTCTGTGGAAGAGGAGGGCAGGTTTGCCACTTGCACCAACTGTGAGTGCCCGGGGGCCGCCCCGCTCCCCCACTGCCCGTCCTGACCCAGCCCCCCCGCCCCCTCCCCTCGCCCCAGCCCCACCTGGGGCCTGCACCCGCGCCCTGGCCCTGGGGGAGCTGCCGCCCGGGGTGGCCCGTGGGCGGAGTCTAGGAGTCTCATGGTCCATGTCCCCAGGCACAGAGCAGAGCCAGCTCGTCACCTTCCCGCCCAGCATAGAGCCTGCCTTTGTCACCGTGCCCCAGAGGGGCTTCGGGGAGCCCTTTGTGCTGAACCCTGGCACCTGGGCCCTGCTCGTGGAGGCCGAAGGGGTGCTCCTGGTGAGCCGGGGGCTGAGCGGGCTGGAACTGGGCCCCGGGAGAGGGCCGGCGTACCGACCTGTGCCCCGCCCGCCAGGACTACGCGGCCCTGCTGCCTGGGGTCTACTACGAGGCAGCGCTCCTGCAGCTGCGGGTGACCGAGGCCTGCACGTTCCGGCCCACCGGCCAGCGCTCCGGGCAGACGTGAGAGCCGGCCTGGCGGGGGTGGGGGGCCCGAGCCTCCCGGTGCCCGGCTGCTCGCCTCTGCTGACCGCAGCCGTGTCCTCCGCCCCCACCCCAGCTGCCTGCTCTACACCCACCTGCCCCTGGATGGCTTCCCCTCAGCGGCTGGACCCGAGGCCCTATGTCGCCATGACAACAGCCTGCCCCGGCCTTGCCCCATGGAGCAGCTCAGCCCCTCACACCCGCCCCTGGCCGCCTGCCTGGGCAGTGATGTGCGTGTCCCTGGGACCTCGTGGAGGGGCAGGGAGGACCAGGACTGGGGAAGGTGTGCCCTTGGCCTGGAGGATGGGGAGGGGCTGGGGCCCATGCTGCCGGGACAGGCCACAGGTTTGAATTTGGGACCTCACTTGTAGATGGGGTGTCGGTGGCCCCTGCCCTCTGTGTATCGTGAGAAGGCTGCAGGGCCTTCGTTACTCCGAAGACCCAGGCTAGGCCTCTGGGCAGCAGGCCCTCAGCAGTGCTGAGGCCAGCAGGCCTTGGGGAGGCAGGGGAGGCTCGGAATGAGGAGAGGGTGGAAGGCCAGGTGGCCATGGGGGTGCCCTGGAGGGGTGCCCCAGGCAGCAAGGACCACAGGGGCGCAGACTCTGGGACTGGGGGGAGGCTGTGGAAGCAGAGGGTGGTATGGGCAGTGTCCAGCAGTGTCCGGGGAGGACATGGGGGCCTGGGGTGGGGACTCTGATCACGTGCCCCCCAGGTGGACGTTCAGCTTCAGGTCACAGTGCCGCAGCCAGGCCGCTACGCCCTGGTGGTGGAGTACGCCAATGAGGACGCCCGCCAGGAGGTGGGCGTGGCCGTGCACACCCCCCAGCAGGCCCCCCAGCAGGGGGCTGTCATGCTTCACCCCTGCCCTTATAGGTGCGCAGGGAGGGGAGAGGACTCAAGTCCCGGGGAGCTGTGTGGGAGGGCTTGGGCCCCAGGGCTGCCCCGCCTGCTGACCGCCCCTGCCCCATCCCGCAGCACCCTATGCCGGGGCACTGCCCTGGACGCCCAGCACCACCTGGCCACCTTCCACCTGGACACGGAGGCCAGCGTCCGGCTCACGGCCGAGCAGGCACGCTTCTTCCTGGTAAGGCCCTGACCCCTCCACGGCGCAGGCCCCCGGCACTCCCGTGCTGTCAGGCCCTTCAGATTTTAAGTGGCATCAGTTGAAGCGTGGTGAGCCCGGGTGGCCGTCAGCAGTAGCACCATTAGTGTGCACCCGCTCACGTTTCTTCTGGAATCTTCCTCACCTGCAGGGTTTGGGTATTATTTCCCATGGGTACAAAATATAGACTTATTTAGAAAGCATTCCCCTCTCCATGCGGGGCGGGGTGTGTGTGATGGATTGGAGTTGGAGGAGAAGGAAACCATGTTAACAAGAGGCCACTTTCTGATGTAATTTACGAGAACACCCCGGTGTGAGGAAGGGGTTGTTCGGCGGGGTCGTTGGCGTCATGGTTAGGTTGCTGCTAGACCCTCTTCGCTCTGAGGACCGAGTCATGGTGCGACGGGCCTCTGCAGACCTGTCTGCGACGCCCAGAACCCACAGGAGGTGTCCCCTCACTACGGGACCGAGCAGGTGACGTCTGTCTCGTCAGAGCATCACACTCACCGCGTTATGTTCCCTCCCTCGGGCCTTTAACAAACGCATCAGTGTTGACGAGAGATTTGCAAACGGAAGGAGAGCGCCGCGGCCGCCCGCCGCACAGGCTCGCGGCAGTTGGCGCGTTACTCGCGGTGCTAGAGCACGGACCCCATGGCTTCCACCCGACTTACTGATGTCAGGGCGCGTGCGGTGTGTCCCCCCCAGCCCTGTGGCGGGGAACTGGGGTGTTGTAAAGTGTCCACAGAACCACGTCACAGGCATGCCTGGTGTGCCCCCCACCCCCGGCACCCAGCACAGGAAGCCACACGCCCCGTCCCCAGACTCCCCCCGGCTCTAACAGCCGCTACGTCAGCCTGTCCCGGAGCTCGTCACTGGAACGCACAGGCCAGTGGGTGCTGATGCCAGGTCGAGACGGGTTTTTGCTGTCGCTGTGGCCACGCGGCCTTCTGGGTCTTCCCGAGGGGCGTTTCCAGACGGCTTTGATGCCTTGTGTTCTGTCCCGGCCACACGCGCACCTACGTCGTGCCGGATGACACAGGGCAGAGGAGCCCGCTCGGGAGCCCACACCGCTCAGGGCCCGTCCGTGCCAGCTCCCTGTAGCTGAGGGGGAGGCTGGGGGCCAGCGTGCCGTCGAGTCCCTGCAGGGAGCGACAGGGTGGGTGGCGGCGAGGAGAGCTGCGACGGGCAGCCAGAGGAGGCAGGGACTCGGTGCAAAGAGGGGGACGCAGGTTGGATGTGGGGTGTGGGAGGGGCCCCCCGCCTGCGTTTCCCCGTCCACGCCTGGTCCTCTCTCTGCAGCACAGTGTCACACTGGTGCCCGTGGAGACATTCAGCTTGGAGTTCGTGGAGCCCCGGGTCCACTGTGTCAGCAGTCACGGTGCCTTCAGCCCCAGCAGGTGTGGGGTGGGGTGGCGGGGGCAGGAGGGGCTGGGGCAGCCAGAGGGGCACGCTGGCCAGGTGACAGGGATTCACCTCCACGCTCGTCCCCAGTGCCACCTGCCTGCTCTCTCGCTTCCCGAAGCCGCCCCAGCCCATCATCCTCAGGGACTGCCAGGTGCTGCCACTGCCCCCTAGCCTCCCACTGGCCCACTCACAGGATCTCACGCCCGGCGCACCCCCGTCGGGGCCCCAGCCTCGGCCCCCCACTGCCATGGACCCCGACGCGGAGCCCACGCTGCTGCGCCACCCCCAGGTGAGGGCCCGGGCCAGGAGGGCCAGGCGTGGGCAGGGACGGGACTCCAGGCCCTCCACCCTTGCCCAGGTCCCCACCCCTGCACCTGCTCACCGGAGCCCCTCCCTCCCCACAGGGCACTGTGGTCTTCACCACCCACGTGCCCGCCCTGGGCCGCTATGCCTTCCTGCTGCACGGCTACCAGCCAGAGCACCCCACCTTCGCTGTGGAGGTCCTCATCAGCGGGGGCCGCGTCTGGCAGGGTGAGTGGCCGTGGTGGGCAGTGGGGCCAGACCCCGGATGAGCAGTCTGTCAGGGGTCTCCTCACACAGCTGCACTGTGTGGCGGTCGTCACAGGACGCGGACAGATCCGTC
>NW_024424675.1:46625841-46626827 GCF_017311325.1 Ursus maritimus | reverse complement strand
GAGTCATGGTGCGACGGGCCTCTGCAGACCTGTCTGCGACGCCCAGAACCCACAGGAGGTGTCCCCTCACTACGGGACCGAGCAGGTGACGTCTGTCTCGTCAGAGCATCACACTCACCGCGTTATGTTCCCTCCCTCGGGCCTTTAACAAACGCATCAGTGTTGACGAGAGATTTGCAAACGGAAGGAGAGCGCCGCGGCCGCCCGCCGCACAGGCTCGCGGCAGTTGGCGCGTTACTCGCGGTGCTAGAGCACGGACCCCATGGCTTCCACCCGACTTACTGATGTCAGGGCGCGTGCGGTGTGTCCCCCCCAGCCCTGTGGCGGGGAACTGGGGTGTTGTAAAGTGTCCACAGAACCACGTCACAGGCATGCCTGGTGTGCCCCCCACCCCCGGCACCCAGCACAGGAAGCCACACGCCCCGTCCCCAGACTCCCCCCGGCTCTAACAGCCGCTACGTCAGCCTGTCCCGGAGCTCGTCACTGGAACGCACAGGCCAGTGGGTGCTGATGCCAGGTCGAGACGGGTTTTTGCTGTCGCTGTGGCCACGCGGCCTTCTGGGTCTTCCCGAGGGGCGTTTCCAGACGGCTTTGATGCCTTGTGTTCTGTCCCGGCCACACGCGCACCTACGTCGTGCCGGATGACACAGGGCAGAGGAGCCCGCTCGGGAGCCCACACCGCTCAGGGCCCGTCCGTGCCAGCTCCCTGTAGCTGAGGGGGAGGCTGGGGGCCAGCGTGCCGTCGAGTCCCTGCAGGGAGCGACAGGGTGGGTGGCGGCGAGGAGAGCTGCGACGGGCAGCCAGAGGAGGCAGGGACTCGGTGCAAAGAGGGGGACGCAGGTTGGATGTGGGGTGTGGGAGGGGCCCCCCGCCTGCGTTTCCCCGTCCACGCCTGGTCCTCTCTCTGCAGCACAGTGTCACACTGGTGCCCGTGGAGACATTCAGCTTGGAGTTCGTGGAGCCCCGGGTCCACTGTGTCAGCAGTC
>NW_024424675.1:46612882-46625407 GCF_017311325.1 Ursus maritimus | reverse complement strand
AGTGGCCGTGGTGGGCAGTGGGGCCAGACCCCGGATGAGCAGTCTGTCAGGGGTCTCCTCACACAGCTGCACTGTGTGGCGGTCGTCACAGGACGCGGACAGATCCGTCCTGCTGTCAGTTCTCAGACGGGGTGCCCAGGGCCCTGCGCAGACAGCAGCCCCAGCCTCCCGGCCCCCTTCCCAGATTCCGCTCTGACTCCGTTTTATGAGTCAAGGTTCACCCTGTCACATACACGGGTACCCAAGGGTTCGCCGTGGGACACACGGGAACGGTCCTTGTGTTTCTACTTAGTGTGTGTTTTGTTTCCGCTGGCCAAGCTCAGGAATCTGCACCTGACCCGTGTCATGTGAGTGGGACCCGCGGGCGTCCTCAGGCGGGTCACGGGTCCACGTTGTGTGTCACAGACGCACGCTCCTTGGCAGGCAGGGCATTGTCTCGTGGTGTCTCTTCCTCCCTGGTGACTCCAGGAGGGTCCCAGGATGAGGCCATGGGGCCAGGGCTGGTCGGTGGGGTGTGGGGGGGACACACTGACCTGCCTTTCCTTCCCCCTCCAGGCCATGCCAACGCCAGCTTCTGCCCACACGCCTATGGCTGCCGCACCCTGGTTGTGTGTGAGGGGCAGGCCGTCCTGGATGTGACCGACAGTGAGCTCACCGTGACCATGCGCGTGCCTGAGGGCCGGTGGCTCTGGTTGGTGAGTCCAAGGCTGTCTTGTCTGTGTGCAGAACTCTAGGGGCCTGATGTGGGGCTAGCCTCTCTGGGTGTGGACGTCCTGAACCTGTTAAGGGACCAGCCATCCTCCTACCTGTCACGCCATCGGCCACTCGGCCCGGGTGCGTCCCCCATTTGCCTTGGGGCAGCCCCGTGCCAGGTGCCAGGGAGCAGCAGCTTTGGGGGGCCTTCAGGCCAACCTGTGAGGCTGTGGTGCAGGGCGAGTATCTAAGAGCTAAGATGTGGTCCACCAGTTCCCCTAGGGCCCTGTTGGTCAGGGTGGCCTTCCTGGAGGAGGAGGAGGCCTGGACAGAGGGAGGGCAAAGGCATGTCTGGCAGGCAAAGATGGGAGGGGGCACCAGGAGGCTGGGCACTCCTCATAGCCCCCAAGCTTCCATTAGGCCACAGAAGCTGACCTCCCTCTGAACAGCCCAGTGGGGCCCCAGCACCTGTCAGCCTTGCTGGGGCCCAGGCCCGGGGTGTGTTGCTGCCACTATGGTCTTGGCTGTCTGGCTGGACCCTGGCCAGTCACAGAGACCCCCTGGCCATGTGCTCCTGCTGGCAGGCTCTGGTACACTCCCTGACCCCGGGAAGTTGACCAGGCCCTGATCCCCTAGGAGTATGTGCTGGTGGTCCCCGAGGAGGCCTACAGCTCCAGCTACCTCCGAGAGGAGCCTCTGGACAAATCTTATGACTTCATCAGCCAGTGTGCCAGCCAGGGCTACCACGTCAGGTGGGCTGGGGGCAGGGCGAGGGGCCGGGGCTGGGCTGGGACAGGGCAGGGGGCTCAGGGCAAGGGTGGGGGTTTGGAGCAGGGCGGGCGGGGCTCCGGGCCAGGGCGGGGTCCCCGGAGCAAGGGTGGGGGGCTCAGGGCCAGGAGCTGACCTCACCACCTGCTTCTCACCACAGCCCCACCAGCTCGTCCCCGTTCTGTCGTGATGCTGCCTCTTCTCTCTCTCTCTTCTATAACAACGGGGCTCGGCCTTGCGGCTGCCACGAAATGGGTGCCACGGGCCCTACGTGTGAGCCCTTTGGGGGCCAGTGTCTCTGCCGGGCCCACGTCATTGGCCGTGACTGCTCCCGCTGTGCCACTGGCTACTGGGGCTTCCCCAGCTGCAGGCGTGAGTACCTGAGCCCACGGGACCGCCAGCTGGGGGTGGTGCCTGCTCCCCAGGGGGCTTCCTAATAGAAGCAAGCGTGGCTGCCATGGCCAGGAGGAAGTTCCAGCGCTTGGCAGACCCACCCTGCTGGCCCCTGTGTCCAGGACCTCGGGCAGCGGGGGGCCTGGGCCATGCAGGGCGTCACACAGGTTCCAGGGACCAGACGGCAATTCTGGGCGACTGACGCCCCACAAAGGAGCTGCCTGAGGCTTGGGGCCTGGAGCTGGGTGACACCGTGCCAGGGTGGGGGTGGGGGTGTCCCCCGGCTGCAGCCAGGGCCTCTGATGGGGCACAGCCGTTCGTCGCCCTCATGCACGCTCCCCGCAGCCTGCGAGTGCCGAGGCCGTCTGTGTGACGAGCTCACAGGCCGATGTGTCTGCCCGCCACGCACCGTCCCGCCTGACTGCGTCGTCTGCCAGCCGCAGACCTTCGGCTGCCACCCCCTGGTGGGCTGTGAGGAGTGTGACTGCTCAGGGCCCGGGGTCCAGGAGCTCGCCGACCCCACCTGTGATGTGGACAGTGGCCAGTGCAAGTGAGCTGGGCAGCGGGGCTGTCCCCGTGGCCCTGGGGTGGTCCTGGGTCGGGCGGCATTGCCGCTGAGGGCACTCTCCAGTCGGGGGTGGGGGAGGGGCACGCCTTGGGGTCCGCCACCTCGTGGGCCACCTGCGGTCTCCGTGCAACATGAGAGGTCGGGTGGAGGGGAGGCTGCCAGCCGCTGAACTCCCTCTGTCAGGTGCAGACCCAATGTGACCGGGCGCCGCTGTGACGCCTGTGCCCCTGGCTTCCACGGCTTCCCCAGCTGCCGTCCCTGCGACTGCCATGAAGCGGGCTCCGTGCCCAGCCTGTGTGACCCCCTCACAGGCCAGTGCCACTGCAAGGTGAGGGGCCAGCGGGGCCCTGGGGCTTCCCTGACAATGTCGGGAGAGGCGGCCCGTGGGTGAGGGGTGACGAGGCAGAGCGGGTCGGGCTGTGCAGCGCACGGCCGACCGACCCGTCCTGCCCTCCCGCCCCCAGGAGAACGTGCAGGGCCCACGGTGTGACCAGTGCCGCCTCGGGACCTTCTCCCTCGATGCCGCCAACCCCAAAGGCTGCACCCGCTGCTTCTGCTTCGGGGCCACTGAGCGCTGCAGGGGCTCGGCCCACGCCCGCCGTGAGGTGTGCAGGCAGAGGGACCCAGACCGGCGTGGCTTCACGTCAGGGAGGGGACCCGTTCCCCCAGCAGGCGCCCCCTGGGTGTTCAGCTCGATGCCCCTCCCGTGTGCCCACAGCACGTGGACATGGAGGGCTGGACGCTGCTGAGCGGTGACCGGCAGGTGGTTCCTCACGAGCTGCGAGCAGAGGCAGAGCTGCTCTACGCTGACCTGCGGCGTGGGTTCGAGGCCTTCCCTGAGCTGTACTGGCAGGCCCCACCCTCCTACCTGGGGGACAGGGTGAGCGGGCGAGCCGGGCCCTGGGGAAGGCACTGTGAAGGTGGGGGTGAGACAGCAGCGAGGCTGCCCATGTCCAGGGAGGGATGGGGACGCTGTGAGGGTGCCCAGGCCTAGCCCGGCCCCCGGCCCCAGGATGCCCAAGGCCACTGCTGTCGACTCTGGGCCCATGGTCAGGGTCTGGCCAGGTCACGACCCTCTGCCCCGCCTCTAGGTGTCGTCCTATGGTGGGACCCTCCGCTATGAACTTCACTCGGAGACCCAGCGCGGAGATGTGTTCATCCCCACGGAAAGCAGGCCGGACGTGGTGCTACAGGTGGCCGATGGCGTGCACGGGGCGGGGCGGGAAGGTGGGCACAGCCAGGCAGGGCGGCAGGCAGCCAGGCGGGCGGCCCTCACCCGCCTGTGCACCTCCCCAGGGCAATCAGATGAGCATCACGTTCCTGGAGCCCGTGTACCCGGCGCCCGGCCACGTTCACCGCGGACGGCTGCGGCTGGTGGAGGTGAGTGATGCCGGCCTGGGCACTCGGGTCCCTCCTGGACCCCGCCACAGCCCGGGGAGGCCAGAGGGGCCTCAGGCGGCAGTGCCTGCCCTCTAGGACGGAGAACGGGGCCTAGGAGCAGGAGCGGGCGGGCGCTCGTCCTCTCCCACACGCTGCTTCCCTGGCTGCCCGCGGAGCCCTGACCCCCGACACGTGCTCGGGTGCTCTCAGCCCTGCAGTCCCCTCCGTGGGCCGTCCGTCGTCTCCCACTGTTCTTTCCGCTCGTGGTCTTTCCTTGCCTTTCTAAAGAAGCTGCCTGTAGTTTCTGCCGCGTCCCCATGTCCGCCTCGGGAGCCGCGGCTCTTCCAGCTCGAAGTCTCGGACTTTCTCTGAGGTGTCTTTTGGTGAATAGAAATTCAGATATTTAGTGTACTGAAATTTATCAATTTTTCACGTGCAGTTAGTGCTTTTGTCTCATTTGAGGATGTATTTTTCTCTTTGAGATTAGAACGTACTGGCCTATGAGCTTAAAGTATCTTCTTCGTGTGTTTGAATTCTTAACGCGTCTGGAGTTGGTTTTTGTGCCGGTGTGCGGGAGGGGCCCAGGTGCTGGTTTCCCCACGGGTGGTGGGCCGTTCTAGCCCCCGTGTCACTCCCCTTGTCCCCCTGAGCACCGTTGCGGCCCGCAGGGGAACTTCCGGCACACGGAGACGCACAACGCCGTGTCCCGCGAGGAGCTCATGATGGTGCTGGCGGGCCTGGAGCAGCTGCACATCCGTGCCCTCTTCTCCCAGACCTCCTCGGCTGTCTCCCTGCGCGGCGTGGCGCTGGAGGTGGCCAGCGAGGTGGGCGGGGGGCCTCCGGCCAGCAACGTGGAGCTGTGTATGTGCCCGGCCAACTACCGTGGAGATTCGTGCCAGGTGAGGTCGTGGGGGCGGGCACCCCCTGCTCCGTCTCCCCGGTTCATTCCCCACCCCCTGGGCGCCATCCTCCCAGCAGCCCTGCCTTCCCGCCACGGGCCAGGCCACCCGGTGGCTTATCTGTCTGCCACTCCACTGTCACCTGTGTCCCTGCCTGGCCGTCCGTGCACACAGGGGCTCTGTGTCCCTTCACTGCCCGGTCTACCCAGGCATCGGTCGCCTCCCCACTCCCTGCCTTCCCTCCGTGTCTCGCATTCGTGCAATCGCTTGTTCATCTGGGGGGTTTTGTGACTGAACGCCCACCTGCTCAGAAGAGATGTCTGGGGCACAGAGAGGCGACCCCAGTCCACAAAGGGGGCGCTGCTCACCTGAGCCAGGGCATCCATATGGCTCTGGGGGCTCTGACTTCGTGTCTCTAGCCTGTCAGGGCCAGGACCCCTGAGGGTCTGAGAGCATGGTCCTTCACCTGCCCCTCGGGCTGGCCCTGCTTCCTTTCCTGACCACGGATGCCTCTGCCCCAGGAATGTGCCCCTGGCTACTACCGGGACATCAAAGGTCTCTTCTTGGGTCGCTGTGTCCCCTGTCAGTGCCATGGCCACTCAGACCGCTGCCTCCCTGGCTCGGGCGTCTGCGTGGTGAGTGGAGTCCGGCAAAGGCAGGGCAGACACCCCAGACGCAGACTAGGGAAGATAGGGAAGACCAGGGGCCTTTGGGTCAGTAGTACAGATACACTGGGGTCCGGGGGAAGGGAGGTGTCCTGGGTGGGGCACTGGCTGGCCTTGGGCATCAGGTCCCTGGCACGGTTACGGTGAGAGCTGGTGGGAAGCAGAGCCTCCACTGTCAGTGCTGACCCGTCCCTTCTGCCCCAGGGCTGCCAGCACAACACGGAAGGTGACCACTGTGAGCACTGCTGGGCGGGCTTCGTGCGCAGTGGGTCCGAGGACCCCATGGCCCCCTGTGTCAGCTGCCCGTGCCCCCTCGCAGTGCCTTCCAACAAGTAAGCTGGGCCAGCCCTCCCAGGGTCGGATGCCCTTACAGCCCCGGTAGGGAAGGTCACCGTCCCCTACCTAGTTGGGCCAGCACTGCCCTCTGGAGGCCAGAGCAGCTGGGGTGGGCTGGCCTGCAGCTGTGAGAGAATCCCCTCGTGTTCGCAGCTTTGCCGTGGGCTGTGTCCTTCGAGGAGGGCACACGCAGTGTCTCTGCAAACCCGGCTACGCGGGCGCCTCCTGCGAGCGGTGAGCAGGCAGGCGAATGGGCCGGAGGGGGGGGCGGGCGGACTGGTAGGTGGGGGGTGGGCGAGCTTGCAGGGGGACGTGCGGGAAGGTGGGCCTCCGGGCGGAGGGACCCAGGCCACTGACCCCGCCGTCGTGCACGCCCCGCCCCAGGTGCGCGCCCGGCTTCTTTGGGAACCCCCTGGTGCTGGGCAGCTCCTGCCAGCCGTGCGACTGCAGCGGCAATGGTGACCCCAACCTGCTCTTCAGCGATTGCGACCCCCTGACCGGCACGTGCCGCGGCTGCCTGCGTCACACCGCCGGGCCCCGCTGCGAGAGCTGCGCCCCGGGCTTCTACGGCAACGCACTGGTGCCCGGCAACTGCACCCGTAGGCGGGCCCGGTGGGCGGGAGCTCGTGCGGAGGGGCGGGCGTGGGGAGGCGGGCGGGCGTGGGGAGGCGGGCGGGGCAGTCCAGCCGCGAGACGGAGGGACTGAGGCTGGAGGAGGGCCGTGTTGGGCTGCAGCTCAGGAAGGGGGCGGTCAGGGCCACTTCCACAGAACCCCTTGTGCAGGGTGTGACTGCTCCACGTGCGGGACAGAGACCTGCGACCCCCACAGTGGGCACTGCGTGTGCAAGGCGGGAGTGACGGGGCCACGCTGTGACCGCTGTCGGGTAGGGCTTCCGGGTAGGGTGGGGCCTGCGGGCCGGGGCGGGGCCTGCGGGCCGGCCAGGGCAGAGCCTGACAGCACTCCTTACCGCAGGAAGGATACTTCGGCTTCCAGGACTGCGGGGGCTGCCGCCCGTGCGCCTGTGGACCGGCTGCGGAGGGCTCCGAGTGCCACCCCCAGAGTGGGCAGTGCCACTGCAGGCCAGGGGCTGGAGGAGCCCAGTGCCGTGAGTGCGCCCCCGGCCACTGGGGGCTGCCTGAGCAGGGCTGCAGGCGTGAGTATGGACAGGTGGGGTGGTGTGGGGTGGCCGGTGCCCCAGGACCCTCTGCCAGCCACTCACCACACTCTTCCCCACCTAGGCTGCCAGTGCCAGGGGGGCCACTGTGATGTGCACACGGGCCGCTGCACCTGCCCTCCTGGGCTCAGCGGGGAGCGCTGTGACACCTGCAGTCAGCAGCACCAGGTGCCGGTGCCAGGCGGGCCCGGGGGCTGGGGCGCCCGCTGCGAAGGTGCGTCCCTGTGCTCTAGCCCCGCTCCTCTCTGCTCCTCTGGGGGCACGTGACCTCTCTGTTAATCTCCACTTCCAGAGACATCCTGTGACCCCCAACTCCTTCTCATTTTTCCACGGGACCCCTGGGCTCTGTGCTGACCTCACTTCCGCCTTCTGATCCCCAAGTCCAGAACTCGCCAACTGATCCCTGTCGCCCCTGGACCCACCCTGACCTCGTACTGACTTCCTGGCACCTGCCCCCTTCCCTCCTGACTTCTTGGTCCCCGTGCTGACCTTTCGGTTGATCTGCAACCCCCATGCTTACGTCTGACCCTCATAACCTCGTCACCTTCAACTTAGCTTAGTGTTCCTGTGCCAACTCCATGACCCTTGGCTGACCCGTCCCCACCACACTGACCCCGTCAGTCAGCCCCCTGCCCCACACTGACCCACGTGTGCCGCCCACAGTGTGTGACCACTGTGTGGTCCTGCTCCTGGACGACCTGGAACGAGCCGGCGCCCTCCTGCCCGCCATCCGGGAGCAGCTACACAGCATCAACGCCAGCTCTGCAGCCTGGGCCCGGCTGCACAGGCTGGACACCGCCATCGCTGACCTGCAGGTACCTCTCAGCCTGGCCCCCTCAAGACTGTCCCCTCAGGTGTGGGCTCTCATCTTCTCTCCTCCCCAGAGGCAGCTCCGGAGCCCCCTGGGCCTCCGCCACAAGACCACGCAGCAGCTGGAGACCTTGGAAGAGCAGAGCTCAAGCCTCGGACAGGACACACAGAGGCTGGACGGCCAGGCAGGACCCTGGGGATCCCTGCCTGAGAGGCCCCTCCCCCAAGGCTCCCTGGGATGACCCTCCCCTAGGAAGCCTCTTCCCCCGGGACCCTTCCCCTTCAGTAGACTGCGCCCCCCAGAGACCCCTCTCCCAGGGCCCCAGACTGTCCAGTGTCACCCCGATCCTTGGTTCAGGCTGTGTCCTGACAGGATGCCACGTCCACAGGCCACAAGATCCCTCTCCGAGGCCCGCCGGCTGCTGGCCAGCACTGAGGCCTCACTGGGCCGGGCACAGAGGCTGCTGGTGGCCATCAGGGCTGTGGACCGCATCCTGAGTGGTAGGGGCTAACCCAGCCGGGCAGGGGGTGCTGGGCAAGCAGAATGGCGCTCGGGGTCAGAGCGGGGTGTGAAGAACCGGCCGGGTTTGGCTGTTTAGACGTGGTTGAGTCAACGGCGGGGCAGTGTGGGAGGCAGGAGAGGATGCGGTGTGGCCAGACAGAGGGGGCAGGTGGGCACCGTGCGGCATGCTGGGGCCCTTTTTGGGGATACCGTGCTCCCCCTTGGGGGTGCCCTGCTCCACAGGAAAACTGGTGGTGGATGCCTTAATTACAAACAGAGCAGTTGTAAGGAAGGCCGGGGGACTGACTGGCCAGCCAGAGATCAGGTAATTTGCGGCTGAGTGGGCCAGAAACGGAAGGAGCTTTTTGTATTGGCACTTATGGAGGCCAAAGGGGACAGGCGGAGCAGATGGGCAGCGGCGTTGGGGTGGGGAGCTGAGGAAGGTGGGGGAGGAGGTGAGGCAGCCGAGCAGAACTATGGCCTGGAGCTGGGTTTACGGGTCATCCGGGGATTCCCGGTAGTCTGGGCTCCTGACATGCTCGGGTGGGGTCTGGGCGTGGGGCCAGCGGGCCGAGGTCTGCTTGGGCAGCAGGCCAGCCCCAACAGCCCCCACCCTCCCCGCGATAGAGCTCGAGTCCCAGACGGACCACCTGTTCCCGGCCAACGCTTCCGCCCCGTCGGGCGAGCACGTGCGCCGGACGCTGGCCGAGGTGGAGCGGCTGCTGGGGGAGATGCGGGCCCGGGACCTGGGTGCCCCGAGAGCAGCGGCTGAGGCCGAGCTGGGTGTGGCCCGGAGATGTGAGTGGCTGAGATCAGGTTGAGATGGGGCAGATGGGGGCTGGGCGGGCACTGGGCAGGGAGCCGGTTACTGCCCAGACAACAGCCCCCCTTGGGGTCTGGGCCAGTGCTGGCCCGTGTGCAGGAGCAGCTGACCAGCCGCTGGGAGGGGAACCAGGGACTGGCCACACGCGCCCGGGATCGGCTGGCCCAGCACGAGGCTGGCCTCATGGACCTTCGGGGGGCCCTGAACCGGGCAGTGGGCACGACTCGGGAGGCTGAGGAACTCAACAGCCGAAACCAGGAGCGCCTGGAGGACGCCCTGGTAAGGGACCCTCCTCTCCTGCTCCCTTCTCCCGCTCACCCTCCTGCCCTGTGGCCCCTTGTTCCCACCCTGTCACACCTCTGTTCTTGTTACCCCCCTTTCTTCCCCGTGGCCTCCAGCACCGGAAGCAGGAGCTGTCCAGGGACAATGCCACTCTGAGGGCCACTCTGCAGGCCGCCAGTGACACCCTGGCCCAGCTCTCTGGGCTCTTGTCTGGTATGGACCAGGCCAGGGAGGTGAGTGCCGCCCCTCCCAGGGGCACCGAGGCAGGTTCCGATGGGGGTCTGCGCGCAGCAGGGGAGGGTGAGTAAGGGATGGGGTCGGGGGTCCCACTTAAGCCCCCGCACCCACCCCCTCCCAGGAGTATGAGCGCCTTGCTGCCAACCTGGATGGGGCCCGGACGCCCCTGCTGGAGAAGATGCAGGCCTTCTCACCGGCAAGCAGCAAGGTGGAGCTGGTGGAGGCCGCTGAGGCCCACGCGTGGCAGCTGGAGCAGCTGGCCGTCAACCTGTCCAGGTGCGAGGCCCGCAGAGCGTCCCGAGGACACAGCCAGGTCCTTCCTGGGGCACAGCCAGTCTGGGAGGGCTCCTGGAGGAAGAGCCCATTGTCCCCACAAGGTCCCGGCCAAAGTCCTGGCCCATGTTGGCTGCGAGGCATAAGAAAGGCACGCCTGGGGCGCCTGGGTGGCGTAGTCGTTAAGCGTCTGCCTTCGGCTCGGGGCGTGATCCCGGCGTTCCGGGATCGAGTCCCACATCGGGCTCCTCCGCTGGGAGCCTGCTTCTTCCTCTCCCACTCCCCTGCTTATGTTCCCTCTCTCGCTGGCTGTCTCTGTGTCACATAAATAAATAAAATTAAAAAAAAAAAAAACCCGCCCCGGCTGCTGGCCAGCACTGAGGCCTCACGGGCCGGGCACAGAGGCTGCTGGTGGCCATCAGGGCTGTGGACCGCATCCTGAGTGGTAGGGGCTAACGCCGGGCAGGGGTGCTGGGCAAGCAGAATGGCGCTCGGGGTCAGAGCGGGGTGTGAAGAACCGGCCGGGTTTGGCTGTTTAGACGTGGTTGAGTCAACGGCGGGGCAGTGTGGGAGGCAGGAGAGGATGCGGTGTGGCCAGACAGAGGGGGCAGGTGGGCACCGTGCGGCATGCTGGGGCCCTTTTTGGGGATACCGTGCTCCCCCTTGGGGGTGCCCTGCTCCACAGGAAAACTGGTGGTGGATGCCTTAATTACAAACAGAGCAGTTGGCAAAAGGAGAGACTGGGGGGACCTGGCCCAGCCCAGGGGTCAGGGAGGAATGAAATTGCAGCTGAGTGCAGACCCAGAGCCGGGGCTGGCAACGCCAGGAGGCCAAAGGGGACAGGCGGAGCAGATGGGCAGCGGGGCGTTGGGGTGGGGGCTGAGGAAGGTGGGCGAGGAGGTGAGGCAGCCGAGCAGAACTATGGCCTGGAGCTGGGTTTTACGGGTCATCCGGGGGATTCCCGGGGGGTAGTCTGGGCTCTGACATGCTCGGGTGGGGTCTGGGGCGTGGGAGCCAGCGGGCCGAGGTCTGCTTGGGCAGCAGGCCAGCCCCAACAGCCCCCACCCTCCCCGCGATAGAGCTCGAGTCCCAGACGGACCACCTGTTCCCGGCCAACGCTTCCGCCCCGTCGGGCGAGCACGTGCGCCGGACGCTGGCCGAGGTGGAGCGGCTGCTGGGGGAGATGCGGGCCCGGGACCTGGGTGCCCCGAGAGCAGCGGCTGAGGCCGAGCTGGGTGTGGCCCGGAGATGTGAGTGGCTGAGATCAGGTTGAGATGGGGCAGATGGGGGCTGGGCGGGCACTGGGCAGGGAACCGGTTACTGCCCAGACAACAGCCCCCTTGGGTCTGGGCCAGTGCTGGCCCGTGTGCAGGAGCAGCTGACCAGCCGCTGGGAGGGGAACCAGGGACTGGCCACACGCGCCCGGGATCGGCTGGCCCAGCACGAGGCTGGCCTCATGGACCTTCGGGGGGCCCTGAACCGGGCAGTGGGCACGACTCGGGAGGCTGAGGAACTCAACAGCCGAAACCAGGAGCGCCTGGAGGACGCCCTGGTAAGGGACCCTCCTCTCCTGCTCCCTTCTCCCGCTCACCCTCCTGCCCTGTGGCCCCTTGTTCCCACCCTGTCACACCTCTGTTCTTGTTACCCCCCTTTCTTCCCCGTGGCCTCCAGCACCGGAAGCAGGAGCTGTCCAGGGACAATGCCACTCTGAGGGCCACTCTGCAGGCCGCCAGTGACACCCTGGCCCAGCTCTCTGGGCTCTTGTCTGGTATGGACCAGGCCAGGGAGGTGAGTGCCGCCCTCCCAGGGGCACCGAGGCAGGTTCCGATGGGGGTCTGCGCGCAGCAGGGAGGGTGAGTAGGGATGGGGTCGGGGTCCCCAAGCCCCGCACCCACCCTCCCAGGAGTATGAGCGCCTTGCTGCCAACCTGGATGGGGCCGGACGCCCTGCTGGAGAAGATGCAGGCCTTCTCACCGGCAAGCAGCAAGGTGGAGCTGGTGGAGGCCGCTGAGGCCACCAGCGTTGGCAGCTGGGGGCTGGCCGTCACCTGTCAGGTGCGAGGCCAAGGCGTCCCGAGGACACAGCCAGGTCCTTCCTGGGGCACAGCCAGTCTGGGAGGGCTCCTGGAGGAAGAGCCATTGTCCCCACAAGGTCCCGGCCAAAGTCCTGGCCCATGTTGGCTGCGAGGCATAAGAAAGGCACGCCTGGGGCGCCGGTGGCGTAGTCGTTAAGCGTCTGCCTCTCGGCTCGGGCGTGATCCCGAGCGTCGGGATCGAGTCCCATATCGGGCTCCTCCGCTGGGAGCCTGCTTCTTCCTCTCCCACTCCCCTGCTTATGTTCCCTCTCTCGCTGGCTGTCTCTGTGTCACATAAATAAATAAAATTAAAAAAAAAAAAAAGGCATGCCTGGCGGGCAGCAGGGCAGGGGCAGAGGACTGGGGGCTGGAGTAGGCAGGCCGGTTGGCCCGGCAGCTGTGATGGCAGGAGAGCCGGAGGATGCCTGGGCCCCGGGCCCCTGACCTCCACACCCCATGTTCCTCTCCTGTCCGCACACAGCATCATCCGTGGAGTCAACCAGGACCACTTCATCCAGCGGGCCATCGAGGCCGCTAACGCCTACAGCAGCATCCTCCAAGCCGTGCAGGCCGCCGAGGGGGCTGCTGGCCAGGCGCGACAGCAGGCACATGACACGTGGGCGGTGAGCCCCTGCCAGCGCCCCCAC
>NW_024424675.1:46603453-46611652 GCF_017311325.1 Ursus maritimus | reverse complement strand
GTCCCCCATGACCCGACCTTGGTTTCCAGCAGGCAGGTATGAACCGCCTCCCCCCATGTTTGTAGATGGTGGTGCGGCGGGGCCTGGCGCCCCGGGCCTGGGAGCTGGTGACCAACACCAGTGCCCTGCTGGAGGTCGTCCTCAGGGAGCAGCAGAGGCTGGGCCACGGTCAGTGCTGGGCAGCCCTGTCTCCGGTCACACTGGAAGGGGGGCGGTCGTAGTGACGGTGGGAGGGAGGGCGATGGCTGCCCCGTGCGGGAGTCCTGCTTACCCCCGGCTCGGCGTGTTGCCCAGGGAGCGCTGCGGAGCCCCACCACCCACCCTGGCCTTGTGGCCGGGCCCTGGGGCTGTGGGGGGGCCAGGAAGGGGTTTCTCCTGCTGTCCTGACGGGGAGCCTGGTGGATGAGAAGCGCGTGCTGGCTGCCAAGGGCACCCGCTCCGCTGCTAGACCCTTGGGGTGCTGGCGGCCCCCGGGCGGTGGCCTGGCCCTCCCGAGCTTCCCTCGTGTGATCTGTGGGACGGGTATAATCACATGTGCGTGGGGCTGCGGTACTTCCCCAAGCCGAGGGCCCTCATGTCTGGATGTCTGTGTGTGTGTGTGTTGGCCTTGGCCCCTCCTGGTGAGGCGGGCCGAGGTGGGCTGTACGTATGCTGGGAGTGGGGGCTCTTGGGGCTGAGGCTGCCTTCCCCCGCAGTGCGGGTTACCCTTCAGGGCACCGGGACCCAGCTCCGAGATGCCCAGGCCAGGAAGGAGCAGCAGGCGGCCCGAATCCGGGAGGTACAGGCCATGCTGGCTATGGACACTGGTAGGTCGGCTCTCGTCCTTGCCCTTGGCCTCTGCTTGTCCCAAGTGGACGCTCCCCCCACAGGCATGGTGCCAGGCATGGCATGGTGCCAGCCAGGGTTCTCCAGTGGGCTCTAATACCTGTACAGTCCAGAGCGGTGGACAGCCCCAGCCCCGGGAACCTGTCGCCAGTCAGGAAACCACACGAAATAGCTCCAAGGAGCAAGTGAAAGTGGGAAGGGAACAGGAAGTGTTTTGGAGAGAAATAAAAGTAGGTTTGGGGTGGGGGGGGCACAGGGAGTGTGCAGCAGGGACATTTCATCCCCACAGGTTGGGGGCATTGGGCCTTATAGGGCTCCCAGGAAGGACATCTGAGGGAGGGTATAGTGGTTGGACTGCATGGCGTGGAGGTGGGGGCACGGAGGCCAGGGTGGCTGGAGCCGAGGACCCAGAGAAGGCCTCTGGGCGAGGGGTGATGCGGCCGACCCAGGGTGATCTGCACAGCCGCCGACTTGAGAGTAGAACGTCCCCGTGTGCTCGGACGTGGGGGCCTCGGAGAGGGCGCTGGGACAGATGACTGTGGCCATGGGGAGACAGGGCTGAGCTGACACGGGTGTCAGGGTGACCAGGCTGTGGTCTAAGAGGCTGGTGCGGGAGAAGCTGTCCAGTGGAGGACGGGACACGCACATGCTGTTTGGCCTGCCTGTGGTTCTCTGGAGATGCGTGGGGGGTGGGCGCCCCGATTGCCAGCCCCTGTCAGGGCAGATCCGGGGTGCTCCTTGACTGTGCCCCTCTGAACTTTTCTGTACGCTGCCTGCCACAGATGAGACAAGCAAGAAGATTGCTCGTGCCAAAGCCGTGGCTGCTGAGGCCCAGGACACGGCCGCCCGCGTGCAGTCGCGGATTCAGGACATGCAGAAACACCTGGAGCGGTGGCAGGGCCAGTACGGAGGCCTGCGGAGCCAGGACCTGGGCCATGCCATACTCGACGCGGGCCGGTCAGGTGGGCCCCGGGGCACTGGGCCCCTGGCTGGAGGGGCGATGGCCGGGGCCTGGGTGAGGCCAGGCTGCCAGCGTCACGCCCTCTGCTCCCTGCAGTGTCCACCCTGGAGAAGACGCTGCCGCAGCTGCTAGCCAAGCTGAGCCTCCTGGAGAACCGCAGCTCGCACAACGCCAGCCTGGCCTTGTCCGCCAGCATCAGCCGTGTGCGGGAGCTCATCGCCCAGGCCCGTGGAGCGGCCAGCAAGGTGAGTGCAAGCGCTGGGGACGAGCCGTCTGGAGACCAGGCCGGGGACCCTGAGGAGCCACGTGTCCCCCACACAGGTCAAGGTGTCCATGAAGTTCAACGGGCGCTCAGGGGTGCAGCTGCGTGCCCCCCGGGACCTCTCCGACCTCGCCGCCTACACCGCTCTCAAGTTCTACCTCCAGAGCCCACAGCCGGAGCCCGGCCGGGTCCCCGAGGACCGCTTCGTGCTGTACATGGGCAGCCGTCAGGTAGCAGGCCGGCGCGGCGGGCCCCCGCCGGGAGTGGGCGGGCTGGCTGGGTCCCTGTCCGGCTGAGTCTCCTGTTGCCGCAGGCTGTCGGGGACTACATGGGCGTGGCTCTGCGGAACCAGAAGGTACACTGGGTGTACCGCCTGGGGGAGGCGGGCCCCGCGGCCCTCAGCGTCGACGAAGACATCGGGGAGCAGTTTGCAGCAGTCAGCATTGACAGGTGGGTGGCCCGGCCCCCTGTGCTCCCCCCCACCGCCTGGCGGGGTCCACTCCTCACACCCCCTCTGCCCTCAGGACCCTCCAGTTTGGCCATATGTCCATCACGGTGGAGAAGCAGATGCTCCATGAGACCAAGGGTGACACGGTGGCCCCTGGGGCCGAGGGGCTGCTCAACTTGCGGCCTGACGACTTCGTCTTCTACGTGGGAGGCTATCCCAGCAGCTTCACGGTGAGCCTGGCCGGGCGGGCAGCCCTGCACTCCCGTCTCAGCAAGTCCTGCTCCCTGTCCGGCTGCACGCTGAGGCCTTCACTCGGGTCTGTCCTGGGGGGCGAGGAGCCCTGACTGCGCCCTGTGCCCACAGCCCCCCGAGCCCCTCCGCTTCCCCGGCTACCTGGGCTGCATTGAGATGGATACGCTCAACGAGGAGGTGCTCAGTCTCTACAACTTCGAGGAGACCTTCCAGCTGGACACGGCCGTGGACAGGCCTTGTGCTCGGTACGTGCAGCCGGGGCCTGCCCTCATCCTGCCTCGGCTGGCTCTTGGCTGACCCATGACCTCTGACCTGTAGCTCCAAGTCAACTGGGGACCCATGGCTCACAGACGGCTCCCACTTGGACGGCTCCGGCTTCGCACGCATCAGCGTGGAGAGTCAGATGGGCACGACCAAACGCTTCGAGCAGGAGCTGCGGCTCGTGTCTTCCGACGGGATCATCTTCTTCATGCAGTACCAGGCACGCAGGCTGCCCGGCCCCAGCACACAGCCCCGCCGCCTCCCCTCCCCACCCCATGCTGACCCTGCCCGCCTCCCCCCAGGACCAGTTCCTGTGCCTGGCTGTACAGAAAGGCAGCCTTCTCCTGTTCTATGACTTTGGCGCAGGCCTGATGAAGGCTGAGCCCCCACACAAAGAGATGGAGAAACTGCTAGCCATGACCACGGCCAGCAAGGCAGTAAGGCTGGGCTCAGGGGCGGGCAAAGGGAGGACCCGCAGGACACACGGCTTACCCTAAAGCCCTGGCCCGCGGGAACCTTGCAGATCCAGGTGTTTCTGCTGGGGGAAAGTCGTGGCCGTGTCAGCCGCGTGCTGGTGCGCTTGGACAGGAACAACGTGTTCAGTGTGGACCACAGCAGCACGCTGGAGCTGGCCGACGCCTACTACCTGGGGGGGGTGCCCCCCGACCAGCTACCCCCAAGGTAAGCCGGGGGGCGTGCAGGGGGCAGGCCCAGGGCTTGAAGGCGGTGGCCGTCCTCATGCTTGTCCCCTGCAGCCTGCGGCAGCTCTTCCCCTCCGGAGGCTCAGTCCGCGGCTGCATCAAGGGCATCAAGGCTCAGGGCAAGTACGTGGACCTCAAGAGGCTGAACACGACGGGCATCAGCTCGGGCTGCACTGCCGACCTGCTGGTGAGCCCACCCCCGCCCTGGCTGGCAGCACCCCCGCCAGGCCTGGGCCATGGGCCCTCATGGTCCCCCTCCTGTAGGTGGGACGGGCCATGACTTTCCACGGCGATGGCTACCTGACCCTGAAGCTCCCTGATGTCCCTCCCGCCACGGGCCACATCTACTCCGGCTTCGGCTTCCGCAGCACCCAGGACGTCGGTCTGCTCTACCACAAAGCATTCCTGGTGCGTGCGCCCCCGCTCCCAGCAGCAGCAGTGTGTGTGGGGCTCCGGGGGCTGGAGGGTGGGAGTACGCGTCCCAGCCTGGTCCACTGACTTGGCCACTGTCCCCAGAACGGGCCGTACCAGGTGTCCCTGGAACAGGGCCGTGTGGCACTCCGGCTGCTGAGGACAGAGGTGAAGACTCGAGGGAGCTTTGCCGATGGTGCCCCCCATTACGTGGCTTTCTACAGTAACGACACGGGGTGAGCCTGGCCCACCGGGCCTCTGGCGGCGCTGTCCAGGGACAGGGAGGCGGCAGTGCTGCGGACGGATGGGGCAGGGCGGGGGACACGCTGCTCTCCCCTGCAGGGTCTGGCTCTATGTGGACGATCAGCTTCAGCAGATGAAGCCCCACCAGGGGACACTCCCCAGGCCCCAGCCCAGCACTCAGGAGCCCCAGCAGCTCTACTTGGGAGGCTTGTCCAACACCAGCGACTCCAACTTCCGTGGCTGCATCAGCAACGTCTTCGTGCTGCGGTGAGCTGCGGGCAGCGGGGGTGGCGGTGCCCACTCCCCACCCCACCAGTGCTGACCGTGTCACCCTCCTCAGACCTGTGGGGCCGCAGCGCGTGTTCAACCTGCTGCAAGACTGGGAGAAAGTCAACGTGAGCTCAGGCTGTGCCCCCACCCCACCCCCCCAGACCCCGGCACAGGCTCCTCGAGGACTTGGGGCCCCCGCAGCACAGAAGGTGGGGCACCCGGAGGCTGGTGCGCTGGCAGGGGTGGGGGGCGGGGAGGTTGGTCAGAAGGCGGTCCCCACACAGTCCTGCTTCCCATCTGATCCCCCCAGGCTGGCCGACGCAGCCGCCAGCCCCCCCCGGACCCTGCCTGCACACCACCCTGGCCTCTCAGGACCATCCGAGACGCCTACCAGTTTGGGGGCCCCCTGTCCAGTTACCTGGAGTTTGCCCACGTCCCGGCACCCCCTGGGAACTGGTAAGGCTGGGCCAGGTGGGGAGGGTGCAGAGGGGCCACCCAGGCTGACGACCTTGCTTGACTTTCAGGTCCCACCTCTCGATGCTGGTCTGCCCTCGCACCCGGCGAGGACTCCTGCTGCTTGCTGCCCCCCTCCGGGCCAGCAGCCCTTCCCTGGTTCTCCTCCTGAGGCACGGACACTTTGTCGCTCAGACAGAGGGCCCAGGGCCCCAGCTCCGTGTCCAGAGCCGCCAGCGTGCACGGGCAGGCCGGTGGCACACGGTGAGGAGCTGAGGAGGGGACACGGGCTGGGTCCTGGGAACTCCCATTCTGACGTGCCCCCTTCTGCCCCCAGGTGTCTGTGCGATGGGAAAAGACTCGGATCCAGCTGGTGATAGATGGGGTCTGGGCACAGGACCGGGAGGGGCCCAGCCAGCAACACCAGAGGGCAGGGAGCCCCCGGCCCCACTCTCTCTTTGTGGGGGGCTTCCCGGCCAGTGGCTTCAGCCCAAGGCTCCCAGTGAGAACCCCCTCCATCTACCCCCTCACCCCGAACCACCTCACTCTGCACCCTGCCCTCTGCTCTTGCTTCCACCTCCCTACCCAGCCGAATGGCCCTCCACGGCCTCTGGGACCTTCTCCCACACCAGCCTATCTGTGTCCCACAGGTGGCCACTGGCAGTTCCCGCTTCAGTGGCTGTGTGAGGAGACTGAGGCTGGACGGGCGGCACCTAGGGGCCCCCACACGGGTGATGGGGGTCACGCCATGCTTCTCAGGCGCCCTGGAGAAGGGCCTGTTCTTTGCAGACAGCGGGGGTGTTGTCACCCTAGGTCTGTAGGGTGTGGGTGAGCCCCTGGCCCAGTGGGGCGGGAGTGGGGCTCTAAGGGGGGGGATCTCGGCAGCCCTGCCCCTCCTCACAGCCCCCTCCTCACAGATACTGTGGGGGCCACGCTGCCTCACGTGGCCCTAGAGCTGGAGGTGCGGCCTCAGACGGCCACCAGCCTCATCTTCCACCTGGGCCGGGTCCAGAAGCCACCCTACCTGCAGCTGCAGGTGCTGGCCAAGCAGGTGAGCTGTGGGCAAGGGGGCTGTGGCCACAGGTGGGATTGGGGTTCACAAGGCCCTCCTGACCTCTGCCCCCCACTCCAGGTTCTGCTGCGCGCAGACGATGGTGCAGGGGAGTTCTCCACGTGGGTGACATGCCCTGCAGCCTTGTGTGACGGGCAGTGGCACCGACTGGCAGGTGAGCCAGCCCCCCCACCCCTGCTTTTCTGAGCACCCAGGAGGGACAGTGGTGGGCCCCCACCCCCCCAGTTACAAGGACCCCGCACCCACAGTGACCAGAAGCGGGAACACGCTCCAGCTAGAGGTGGACACACGCAGCAACCGGACCTTGGGCCCCACGCTGGTGGCCTTCATGGAGGACGGCCACCTGCCTCTGCACCTCGGGGGCCTGCCTGGTGAGCACGGCCTCAGCCTGGGGGTGGGGGTCACCCCACTTTCATCCACTCTCCTGTGATGGGGCAGTCAGGGAGATGGAGGCGTGGGGGAGGGGGAGAGTGGGACGGTGGCCTCTGCTCTGACCTGTCTCCCCATCTTCCCCTGCTCCCCCAGAGCCCACGAACACACGGGCTGGGCCTCTAGCCTACCGTGGCTGCATGAGGAACCTGGCGCTGAACCGGTCCCCCGTCACCTGGCCTCGCTCTGTGGGCATCCAGGGGGCAGTGGGGGCCAGCGGCTGCCCAGCACCCTAGTGAGCTGCCCCTCCAGCAGACACGCAGGAGAGCCTTCAGGGGCGCCGGCCTGGCGTCCACAGGAGGTCCATCCCAGGCAGGCAGGCTCCCACCTCTCAGAACTTCCAGCCCCTGCACTCAGCCCACTCACATCAAGTCTATCTGGACTCTAGATTCTAGGGGTAATGCATCTTCTTTCTGGAAACAGTTTTAAGTTATACCTAATGTTTTGGACTGGGGTTTTTAATACTTTTCATTTTTCAGCTTCATGAGATTTTCCCTCCACCGATTTCATAACATGAGAAATCTGCCCTGCTTCTTAAAAATTAAAAAATAACTTCTGTTTAACTGAGTGTTGACTTTAAATGTGAAAGGAGTAGAGCAGTCAGAGGCGGATCTAGACCCTGGACGCGCTCGCAGGGGAACCACCTGCCAGGGGGCTCCCCTTCTGGGCACACAGGAAAACCAGAGGTGGCAGGTAAAAGACAAGACCTTTATTTCTCAGCAAGCTGGAGCGGAGGTGAGGACGTGTGCCGTGCCACAAGCCCCATCACTGAGGTCGCCAACCGCGAATCCTGACCCCTTGGGGACAGCAGTTAATTAATCTAAGCTCATGTCTTCCTCTTCGTCCTTCTTGTCCTTTCCGTCACCCTCCTGCTCAGGTCTGGCACTGTTCTGCATAGCTTTGGCAAATGCTTCCACATCTAAAATGCATTTAAAAACACGAGGCAACCTTTCTAGATGCTGGCCTGGAACTGCTGACTGAAGGGGACAGATCAAAATTTCAAGACCGAGGCCCAGAACCACCGAGGCATCACAGCCAGGCCAGCCAGCCCTATGCTGTACAAATGGGGAGGCCTCTTAACCACAAGAGAAAGATAAAAGTCTGCCTTGGCCACGGGGGGGGGGGGGCAGGCACTTACCGCCCTTGTTGGCGGCCTCCACGGCCTCTGCAGGCAGGCCAAACTGGCACATGAGGGGACCCAGCTGCCCAGAGGCCAAGGCCGCGCTAAACATGCCCAGGGCCTGCAAAGGAAAGCCAGACACCATTGAGCACGCACTTGGCAAAGGCCCCCCCCGGGGAGTGGGATGCCTGGGCCAGTGGCAGGCGCAAGGATGCTTGGTGATAGGGAGCCACGTGAAAGGTGAGCCGTCTCCTACCACTGAGCACACAGCAGGGGGCACCCAGGCCACAGCATCTACCTGCTGGAACTGGGGCGAGGTCAGCGTGTTCTGGATCTCCTCTGCTGTCTGCGGCAGTGACTCCCCAGAGGGCAGGTAGGGCAGCAGGCGCTCCTGGACGTCCGCGTTGGCAAGGATAGGTGCCATGATCTCGGGCGTCAGAACACTGGCCAGGTCAACTAAGGCATAAGTACACGGCCATCAGCGGCTCGAG
>NW_024424675.1:46539757-46603445 GCF_017311325.1 Ursus maritimus | reverse complement strand
CCACAGAGGCCCAAGCCATGACGTCGTTGGGTGTGGCGAGGTGAGGGGCAGTGGCTCAGCCACGGACATGCTTGGCCCCATGCCCTGGAAAGCCAGTGAGCGAGCAGGAAGAGGGCGGCTGGCGCCTTCACCCCCGCCTGGAGCCAAGCAGCATGTGTTACCTTGCTGGCCGCCTCCTGGCCCGGCCGGCACGTTCATAGTAGCAAGAATGCTCTGAAGGTCGCTCAGCTGGATGGGCTGGGTTGGGCTGGCTGCCGTGCTGGTTCCATTACCTGAACTGGGTGCGGGGCTCGGGCTGGTCACCGAGGCAGCTGCTGGAGCAGAGGGGGCTGGGGTGGCTCGGGTAGAAGAGGTGGTGGAGGACGGGGTGACGGCTGCCGACTGGCTCCGGGAGCTGGGAAGAGCGAGGGCAGCAATGGAGCGGCCATGCACCCTAAAGGCGCCCACAGTGTGTCAGTCTTGCAGCACAGGTCCTTGAACTGCCAGGAATCCAGGAATGGTCGAGACCCCAAAAAGGACCCTCCCCAGGTGTCTTTTTCTGTCCTTCCGCATCTCCTATGTCCAGTCTCCTTGAAGGAGGGGACCCCTGTGGCACCCAGGCACGGTGGGGCAGACGACGAGGCTCACCTGGATGAAGAGCTGCTTGCTGGAGGCCCTCCACTCCCCAGTAAGCTGGCCAGGCCTGGCCCGGTCAGGGCCCCCAACCCACCTGCAAGGAGACATGAGCTCAGATGCCACACCCTCCTGAAGAGCCCACCTCTCCCTGACAAACATCCCACACTAAAACCAAGGGACAAACGGGGAAGTGGGGATCACAGCGGGCTGGGGTGCCGGAGCAGTGACTGCTCAGACGTAGCATTCCAGAAGCTTATTCTGTAAGATCATTTCTGTCTTCTGTTCCACTAACAACGCACTGAGATCCAATGTAACACACAGTCCAAACCTGGCAGAGTAGCATTTCCCCGCCACCCAAGAAACACGCCCAGCCCAGCCCAAGAGGTGGAAGCGGACAGGCCCACCCTCGGGGAACCAGAGCAGAGGGGGCCGCAGGCAGGAGCCCCGCTCCCAGGCCAGCTGTGCTCCCCTTGAGTACAGAGCTGCGTCCTCACCACGGACCAACTCCCAGCTCAAACCATGGGGCACGTGGGCCCTTCCCAGGGAAGCCGGCACCGGGAACACATATTCACAGATGTCACTGAGAGCCAACAGAAGGAAAACTTCAAATCCCAAAGCGACCACAACTGAAGGCCGTGCACTCCTAACACAGGCTTACCCAGTCCTCCGAGGCCGGCGGGTCCAATGAGCTGCATGAGCTGGCTGTGGCTCATGTTCCCCAGCAGGCTCTGCAAGCCGCCCTCGCCTGGAAGACAGAAGCCACTCAGCCTTGGGGCCTGTCTGGTGCCCGGGGGGACACCCACAGGGCCACGGGGAGGCTGGGGGCCTCTGGCTGGCACGGCGCGCCCCGTGACCCCTCCCTTTGGCTTTCCTGGCACTGTACGGTAGTGCCTCCGATAAGCCAACAGGGCGGAGCTCAGACACATCACCAGAAGCTGGGCGGAACCTTGGACTTGGATCTGCTAAGAGGCTTCTAATTTGGAAGCCTCCATTTCCACCTAAAAAACAACCAGCCTGGGGGTGCCTGGGTGGCTCAGGTCCTCTCAAGGAACTGGGATCGAGCTCCACACCAGGCTCCCTACTCAGCAGGGAGTCTGCTTCTACCTCTGCCCCTCCCCCCTGCACACGCTATCTCATAAATAAAATTTTAGGGGCGCCTGGGTGGCTCCGTCTGCCTTCGGCTCAGATCATGATCCCAGGGTCCTGGGATCGAGCCCTGCATTGGGCTCCCTGCGCGGTGGGAGGCCTGCTTCTCCCTCTCCCACTCCCCGTTTGTGTTCCCTCTCTCGCTATCTCTGTCAAATAAATAAAATCTTTAAAAATAAATAAAAAATAAAATTCTAATGAAAAAATGAAAATCAAGCCCCCCAAAAAACAAACAACAAACAACCCCAACCAGCCATCATCATCAGGAGTACAGGTCATTGATATCTACTGACACGCCAGCACATTCTGGAAGGTGACCATTACCGCCCAGTGCAGAGAGCTCATGGCCTCCACTCCCACTGGCCCCCAGCGCTCCAGGCATCGGAGGATTGTTCAGATACTCGTTGACCTTCCGGCAGTGCTCCTCATCCTGGTCCGTCTTGGGCTCCTGTGAGAGAGGACAGGACTGCAGCTGCAGCAACGCAGCAACCCACCGCCAGTCATGTAGCTTACAGACGAGGAAGGCTCGACAGGTCAGGTACCATCCACAGCCACACAGCACTGAGGAGAGGACCCAGCAGGACTGACAGGAACAGCAGCCCGACAGGGTCGTGGGTGCTGCGGCAACGGTCATTTTGAGGGTGGAGAGACTAAAGCACTAAGAGCACCCAGTCCGCACACGGCCATGCTTTCCGACCCTCCAGAATCTGGTGCTTTACACAACAGTCTAAAAGCCACAAAGCCTTCCTTTAACTCGTGTAACACAATAAAATAACCTTTTTATCACACCACTGCCCACGGAACAGCCCCAGCCTGTGGCCCTTCAGGGTTGGTCGAAACTCAAGGAAGCATCTGGCAGGCACGGGACACTAGCACCTCGGGGTGTAGGGTGTCATCAGCACCATCCTGTAAGTGCCCCCAGAACTACGAGACGAAGCACCCATGACTGAGCATGCACTGGGTCTGCTGGGGGCCAGGAGTCCCCCACCCCCAGGGCAGACACAGAATCAGGGAAGGCAGAGCTGGTGGGACATCTGGCAAAAACGTGGAGAAACAAGCTCAGGCCCCCGTCTGTGTTTGCAAATCAAGTTTCACTGGAACGAGCTGCACCCGTCCATTTACTCCTTGTCCATGCGCCTCTCCTCTACACGCGGGCGGGGCAAGCGTCTGCAGCACAGCCTGTTTGGCCCCCAGACACCTTTTCTGCCCTGCTCTAGAACGTGCTAGGGGGAGGGCAGCGGGGTCAACCTCTGAAGAAGGAAAGTGGCAACATCTGTCAGAACTGCAAATGCCCCCATATACACACTCCTAACAAGCCCACTTCTAGGTTTTAACACAGAGACTCCCCTCCCTCCGGGACAGGAAATAGCCTCAGTGTAGAGTCACTCTTTAACACATGCCAGAGACAAAACGACAAAACAGGGATGGAAACAAACTCCACAGCCAACAGGTGGGAGAAGGAGCAGCGGATGCTAAGCTCAATGGAATAGCGACGGCAGCTGGGGGCACCAGGGAGCCTGGTGCATGGATCCCCCAAAGCATGCAACTGGGGAAGGTGGGCGGGGGGGAGGGGAGACAGGGCTCAGAAAAGCTTGGGAGAGAACACTCCATTTTTGTAAAAAACAGCAAAGAGAACACACATAGTCACCCGTGCTTCTGCAACGGGGTGCTCATGGCTGGGGGGTGGGGGGTGGGGCACACGCTGTAAGACAAGCAAACCAGAGGCTATGCGCCTGTCAATGCAGCAAAACTGGGTTCCAGTCCAGAAACCACTCTTGTTGGTCTGCCAGGAATTCCGGATATTGCAAGGGCACCAGGAGCCCAGCCACAACTGTCTGGACTCTGGAAGAGGATCCTTGCTCCAGTGCCCCCCACCCACCACCCTCACAAGGAGACACGCCAGAATTCTTAGGGTCCATGACAATCACGGTCAGTCACCATCAGCCGTTTCATGAAAGTGGATTCTACCAACCAACCCGATTCTATGGCAGAAAAACATAAAATGCAAACAAAACTTTCCACGTACCTGCATCCAAAAGAAGAGCCGTTTGGAGCCCGCCTTGAACTTGAGCACGTAGACCCTCCCGCTGGGGCACTGAGGCACACGCTTGAACTCACAGTCGTCAGGGAAGATGATCAAGTCCTCCCGAGAGCCACAGAAGAGGAGAGAGTCAGATTCACAGAAACACACGCTGCTGACCCCACCGCCTCCCAGGGAAACACGCCGGCTCCTACAGACGTCTGCGTGGGGACAGGAGGAGGCGGTGCAGGATGCAGAGACAAGTCACCAGGCCCCTCACCAGCAGGGTCTCTATCAGATGGAGAAGCCAGGGTCAGAGGCACCCCACCAAGGGTATGAGGGCCAGCAGAGGGGCTAGTGCTTAACCCAAAAGGTGCAACTTCTAACAGACATTCTTGGGAATGATGCTTCAAATGAGTTAAAAGTTGACTCTGCACTGCTCTCAACAAGTACCAAGTTAGTCTGAAGAACAGAGAACACTAAATAAAACAGCTCCTCAGAGAGAGCTGACACAGGCCAGCTCACGTGGCTCCTGCAGTTCTACACATCTAATCTTTTTTTTTTTTTTAAGACTTTTTATTTATTTGACAGAAAGACAGCCAGTGAGAGAGGGAACACAAGCAGGGAGAGGGGGAGAGGAAGAAGCTGACTCTCCCTGAGCAGGGAGCCCAATGCGGGGCTCGACCCCAGCACCCTGGGACCATGACCCGAGCCGAAGGCAGACGCTTAACAACTGAGCCACCCAGGCGCCCCTAGGCATCTAATCTTCACAGATGAACGCACAGACCATGATGGAAGGACTCTATGGCATCCCTGAGACTTGGAACACGCATGAGCAAAGCAAAACAACTGACGTCGGCACCAAAACAGCGGTGCCCGCGAATCCCAGCAACGCACTCTGAGTGTAAAACAGCTGCTGGATGTCCCGAATGCAGCCACGGCAGCTACCCGCACTCCCTAAGACCAGGTTCAGGCTAATAGACACTTACATCTTCCACATTCCCAGACGTCCTGTCTTTCCAGCAAAAGTGAATGAGGGAGTCATCCGTCTGCTGAATATACACGAGCCCTTTCCGTTTATCTGGGGTGACGGTAGTTCCTTTCAATGACATTTTTCCTGCACGAAACTCCACCAAATACTTGTTGGAGGACCCACGGGAGCCTGGCACGAGGCTTGGAAAGAGAGCGCCTGAAGTCGTCATCCTGGAAGAGGGACCAGCATGCAAACCCGGTTTAAGAAGAGGGGGCCCCCCCGGCCAACCCCGGGCGGGGAAGAAGGGAACCCGCGAAGCTGTCCTCCCGGAGCCCGGCCACACCTGAGCCCGCGGGGCCAGGTGCCGGGGAGACGCCGTCGCCGCTTCTCGGGTTTCCCCCGAGCACGACACTCACTGCGCCGCTGCGGGTCGCCCCCCCGCTCCCGCGGCACTCGGGCTTTCTGCGGCCCGGGCCCCCCAACAAGTTGACAAACTTGGGCTGGGCGGGAGTGGAGTCCTCAGCCGGCTTCGGCGGGGCCCGCCCGCTAGACCGCAGCGCGGCGGCTTGCGCCCGCGCAGAAGAGCGCTGCGGGGCAGCGAGGCCGGCTCCGCGGCCGGGGGGCGCGCCGCCCCCGCTGACGCTCCCCCGCGCGGGGCCGCACCCCCCGCTCTTGGCCCCTCGCGGCCCCCGGGCGTCGCGCTGGGCGGACGGGCCGACACGGCCGCGGCGAGCCCGAGAGCCCGAGGCCCCCCGGAGCCGCCGCCCCGCGCACGGGCCCCCCCACCCGGGCTCGCCGGCAGCCCCCCACCCCCACAGCCGGGCCTCCGCGGACCCGACCCCGGGTCAGGCACCCCGACGGCGCAGGCCCCGCCCCCGCAGCCGTCCCCGCCCCCGGCGACCCCCGCACCTGGCCCGCGCCGCGACTCGGCCGAGAGGCGCCGTCCGGGCTCGCTCTTCCTCCTCAGCGCCTGCCGGGCCCCGCCGGAAGTCCCTTCTCGCTCCGCCCCTCCCGCAGCTCTTGCCGCCGATTGGGCCGTATCAGGGGCGGGGCCGACGCTGAGACATCAGCGATTGGAAAGGACGCCGTCCATCTGCCCGCCCCGGCCCGCCCCGCGCCCGCGCTCCCTTCCGGCGGAAGCGCGGGCGGGCGGCGCGCGGGCCAGAGCGGCTCCTATTGTTGCTGTGTCATAGGGGCGCGGCGGCGGCCCCTGGCGGCGGCGCCGGAACAGCGCGGCGGGTGCCGACCGAGCGGTGGGCGTTGGAGCCCGCACCCCCACCGTCGCTGGAGAGCGGGGGCACCTGCGGGGCGGGAGGGGGCGTCTCAGGTTCACAGACAGTGCGACACGTCAGATCCAAGACGTGCGGGAAACAGTCCCCGGGTCAAGGGATCTTAGGACGCTGGGGCTGGAGAGGGCCGATTTCGCGACCCCAGGAGTATGTCACCGAACCACAGCCCTGGACTTCCGCGCGTGGGAGCAGCGCCCGCAACACGGGCGGTGGTCGTCTGGGGGGCGACAGAAGTGCCGCGCTGCCTCCCTGTTCCCCCCCATGACAATGCTGGCATGGCTGCCCTCCATGATCCCCCTGGGGGGGGGGGTTGTCTCCCTACTCCCTCCATTCTACTCTGGGGGTCCCCCTGTTCCCATGACAGTGCTAGCATGGCTGCCCCCCATGCTGCCCAGGGGGGTTCCCTACTTCTCCCATTCTCCCCTTGGGGTCCCTGTATTCCCTCCATTCTCCCCTGGGTTCCCCCATTCTTCCCCTGGGAGTCCCCGATTCCCCCATTCTCTGGGGGGTCCCCCATTCCCCTGTGATGACAGCGCTGGTATGGCTGCCCCCCACATTCCCTCTGTGTGTGTAATTCCCAGAGGGTGATGTGTGTGCTCAGAACGGAGTGGAAGAGGCCACTGTCCATGGAGTCAGACTGGAAATTCACAAGAAGGACTGGATGCCCTCCATTTCCGTCCTGTACCCGCTGCGACCTTCTCGGCAGCAAGCAACTGGGGCACACCCACTCAGAGCCCTGTGCCCTCCAAGCCCGCACTAGAGACCCCCTCCAAGCACAAGGCCACCACCCACCGTGCTACCTGACATTTTGTCATTTATACGTGTAGAGTAAACTCCGTTAAGCTTTTTATAAAGTATCAAAGTGGAAGGTAGTTTTTGTTTTGAAGATTTATTCCCGTTGGTACATGTGACTCTGGTAATTTTAACTCCTACATAACGTTCTATATAATGGTCTGAAGTATAACCACTTTTTTTTTAAGATTTTTTATTTGAGAGAGAGAAAGAGAGCGAGCATGCGAGCAGGGGGGAGGGGCAGAGGGAGACAGGGAGAGAACCTCTAGCAGATTCCCCACTGAGCAGGGAGCCCGATGTGGGGCTCGATCCCAGGACCCTGAGATCATGACCTGAGTCAAAGTCAAGAGCCAGCCGCCCAGGTGCCCCGAAGGACAACTACTTCTGTATCCGTTGTCTTATGATCTAAAGACTCACCAATTTTGCTTTGTTTTGGAAAATACAGCTGTTTTTCATTAAAAATGTTGTTTATGTTAATAATGAGCTTGTTACTTTTTAATTAGCTAAATACTTTTACTTTTTTTCATTTCCTAGTATGGTAAATACCAACAGATCAAACCCAGACACACAAGCTCCATGGGGGCCTGGATCATTCTTGAGACCCTAGGGTCCCAGAGACCACAGGGGAGAGGGGCACGGCCTTGAGCACATGACAGTGAGGCCCCCACACGCGGCACTCGGGGAAACCAAAGACAACAGTGGGAAAGTCCAATCTGGCTGCCCGAACATGGGCCAGCAGGAAGGAAAAGTCAGGAAAGCCAGAGAAGGCTGCAGGGAAATCAACTTTGCATGCCGAAGAGCATGCTTCCCTCCTAGCCCGCGGCCTCACAGGACCCTCACCCAATCACTTCCCCTTGAGCCCGGGGGGGCGTCTGAGGCTGACTCCATAACAAATGCCCAGAAAGGGCTGTGGCCACAGGTGGACTGGTACAGCCGAGGCCCCTGGGTGCGCCCACCCCCGGCTGCAGGTGCAGCGGGGGACAGGGCAGTGGGGCGAGCAGCACAACGGCTCCTGCGCTGTTGGTGGGCAGGGCACAGGGAGCATGGGCGCAACTCGAAAGAGGGCAGAAGACGTGCCCAGACACGTCACCAAAGAGAGGTACAGCCACCAAGTGGCACAGGAGAAGAGAGCCCGCGCCATTATTCATAAGAGAAATGCAAGTTAAAACACACGGATGACAAGGGTAGGAACACCAAGAAGAGAACGTGACAGAACCAAGCGCTGAGGACACAGCCGTGCACCCGCCTGACAACACCGTTTGGCAGATGGGTTTCTGTGATCGTCTTTCTTTCCTTTCAATGATCCTTTCTTTGGGGGGGGGGGCTGTAGGTTCACTCCAAAGCTGAGCAGGAAGTACCGAGAGTTCCACATCACCCTCCGCACGCACCTCCTCCCGCCGGCAGCACCCCCGCCGGCGGGCGCGTGTGTGACTGCCCACAGACCCGCACGGACCGTGGTGTCGCCAACAGCCCATCTCCCTGCGGGCCGGCTGTGCGTTTGGACGAATGCGTGACGCGTACCCACCATTATAGTGTCGCACTGAGTGGTCTCACTGCCCTGACGTCCTCTGCCCTCCTCCTGTCCAGCCCCCCCTCTTCCCTCACCCCTGGCAACCACTGATCACTGCTTTCCAATTTTTTATATTGTGGTAAAATACACACGACATAAAATTTACCACCTTAACCATTTTTATGTGAGCCGTTCGGTGGCAGTAAACACATCCATGATGTGCAGCGTCACCACCGCCCACCTCCAGAGTCCCACAAACTCCCCGTCCCCGCCGTCCCCACCGTCCTACTGCCTCTAGCTTTTGACGACTCTGAGTATGTGAGGTCAGCGGAATCCTGCAGTATTTGTCTTCTGTGACAGGCTTATCTCCCTGAGCATGACATCCTCAAGGTTTGTCCACGTGGCAGCAGGTGCCTGGATTCCCCTGCTTTTTAAGGTCCCTTGCACACGTAGGTCACAATTTGCTCATCCGTTCATCCCCGGGCAGACACTTGGGTTGCTCCTGTGATTCAGCAATGGTGAACAACACTGCTGTCGACGGGAACGTGCAAATCTCTCTTCTGGACCTTGCTTTCCATCCTTCTGGGCACAGAACCACAGCGAAATTACCGGCTCGTCTGGTAATTGTATTGGTAACCTTCTGTGGCACTGTCATCCTGTTTCCTGCGGCAGCGGTCCCATTTTAGATTTCTAGCAACGGTGCTCGCGGGTTCCAATCCACCCATATTCTTGCCACACATGGTGTGTGCTCGGTTTCGACAGTCGCCATCCTCCCGGGGGTGAGGTGAGGTCTCACTGTGGCTTTTGTTTGCGTTTCCCACGTGACTAGTGGTGCCGAGCGTCTTTTCATGGACTTATTGGCCATTTGTGCATCTTCTATGCAGAAATGTCTACTGGGGTCCTTTGCCTATTTTTCATCAGGTTGTTTTTTGTTTAGTTTTAGAAGTTCTTTGCATATTCTGGATGTCGATCCCCTATCAGATGTTGAATTTGTCTATATTTTCTCCCATTTTGTGGACTGCATTTTTACCTGATGCTGTCTGATGCACAAACATTATTTTAAGTTTTCATCTGCTCCAATTTGTCTGTTTTCTGTTGCTGTCTGTGCCTTCGATGTCCTACCCAAGAAATCACTGCCAAGTCCGACGTCACTAAGCTTGTGCCCTATGCTTTCTTCTAAAAGTTTTATGGTTGGGGCACCTGGGTGGTTCAGGTCATGATCTCAGGGTCCTGGGATCAAGCCCCGAGTCAGGCTCCCTGCTCAGCGGGGAGCCTGCTTCTCCCTCTCCCCCTGCTTGTGCTCACTCTCAGTCAAGTAATTAACTAAAATCTTGTAAAAAATTAAAAATTTTATGGTTTTAAGTGTGACATTTAAGTCTTTGATCCATGTTAATTTTGTAGAAAGTGTGAGATAGGGGTCTGGTTTTCCCAGCACTGTTTGTTGAAAAGACTGTCCTTTTCCCCTTGAATGGTCTTGACACCCTTGCCATCTGATTGTATGTGTTGATGGTGGCCATGAGATGGTATGAGTTTTGTCAAGCACACACGGGGTGAGCTTCACTATAAGTAAGGGTTAAATACTACTTTCTCCATTTACCAGCTGTGAAACTGAGGGCACGCCCACCTTCCTGCACCCCCTTTTCCTCCTCCACTCATGGGACTGGGTGGTAATTGTGGGGATTAAGCACCTAAGACAGTAGGTCCTGGCTCTGGCAGCGCTGAGTGCTCTGTGATCCCACGTCATCAGACATGACAGCCCGGGGCGGAGCCCCTCATCTATGCACCTGGGCATCCCAAGGGCATTACCATCTTGTGGACCATCTGTCCCTCGGACCAGAGCCACCGTGGCTATTCAGAGGACTGTCTCCACTCGGCTCATTGTCCCGGGAAGTATGTGGCTGCTGGGAGCCTAGGACAGCGGCCAGGTAGCAAGGACCCTCAAGTCAGACTGACACTGTGTTCTGGGCATTTCATGGCTCTCAGCAATGGGCTCTGATCCCCAGGAGAGAAGAGAGGTGGTCACTCAGAGCTCCCCACTGCTCAGAGAACACAGACCCCTTCACCCATCCAGTGGCCCGCCCAGTGGTGTCATAAGTGTCCCTGAACCCCCCTTTCCACCATGACAAGCAGTTTTCTGGAACAATCCATTTGCTGGGCCAGTCCTACAGAACACAGTCCAAACGTCTGACATCGGTGTGTGGGGACTCGTCTGTAGCCTGTCTGCAGCCCTTTCCAGAGAGGCCAGCTGAGACAGTGAAAGACTGTTCAGTGCAAAACAAACATCAAAGAAATCTGTATTTGGAGCTGGGGTTTAACATTTACCTCCACAGATCTGTACCAGCCCCCCCCCCCCGACAATCTGCGAGTGCCTGATTCTGTTCATACAGATGGGTGCTGCCAGTTATTACATATCATAAAAATAAATGCATCTCACTAGCGTGTATTCGTGCCTGACATTTTCATGCTACACTGATAGGATAAACAGTGTTGAACGCCGGCCACGCGCACGCTCAGCAGGAAGGGGGGACCGGTGTCCGTGCTGCTGGCTGCCGCAGAGATCACGCAGCCCATTACAAACCGTGTGACTCAGGGCAGTTTGGTTCTCAAAGAGGCAAAGGAGCTGTACAACCACGAAGCATTGACTGTCCAGCACACTCCCAGCAAGAGCCACCAAACACACTTTTCACTTTGCAAAACCCGCACGCGGAGAATGCGGAAGCCAGCGGGGCCCAAAGTAACTCGCCCTGATCAGGGACCCCAATCTTCACACCCACCGTGG
This sequence comes from Ursus maritimus, assembly GCF_017311325.1. Classification (NCBI taxonomy): domain Eukaryota; kingdom Metazoa; phylum Chordata; class Mammalia; order Carnivora; family Ursidae; genus Ursus; species Ursus maritimus. The sequence goes on along the minus strand of NW_024424675.1, from coordinate 46,592,321 downwards.
ACACAAGAAAGTCCTCTGGAAGATGTGTGAACGTCTGGACGTTGAGATGAGAGAAACTGGACGTGGTGGGGGGGGGAGCTCTGTACTGTCTGAACTTTGCCCCAGGCCCTCCTGTCCCCTGGGGGACGCAGCTCTTCACGGCCCCTGCCCTCCCCGTTGGAACGCAAGGGGAAGGGTTACTGGTGCTTCTGAGCTGGGGAAGTTTACCATCGCCACCATGCTCCACGCTCCTCGTGGATACCGGAGACTGGTAAAGCCAGTCCATCCCCATCTCTCTTGGGGAGCACTTTTTCTCTAAAAGCCAGTGTCCTGAGAAGCATCTTATGGCGGGGCTGCCAGAGAGCTGGCTGGAGCTCAGGGAGCCTCCCGGCGTTTCTCTTGCCGTGCTCTGATCTCCTGACCCTGGGTTCCGACAAGGACCCAGCAAGCAGGTGGCGGGTCCTCCGCATTCACCGTAAACGCCTCCCCAGTGGCTCGGCTCCCTGCTTAGTCAGACACGAGGCCAGCGGCATGGGCCCTGGGCCTGCCTGGGGCTCCCAGAGGCTACCAGGGCTGCACCTGATACCTCTCCAAGTGCCCTGGGTCTGACATGGGCCCCCTTCACCAGATCGTGTCTGGCAGGTCTGTGGGCTGACCCTTCCACACGCACGGGCATCATGAGCTTTAAGGGTGGGGTCGTAAGGGGACACGGTGGGCAAGAAAGCCCTCAGAGCTGCTCCTCAGAGGTACCCTGCCTGTGGCCACTCCAGCTTCCAACCTCGTTGTGGAGGACTTCGCCAACACTCCCAGAGCACCCCGTCTGTGAAGAAGAGCCCTTTGGACATTCGCGTTTCACGTGCGCCCGCGCAGAAACGAGAGTGCTTTGTTGGGCTCTGGCTTCTATGACAGCGTGTCATGGCAAACGCGGTGACGTCCTGAAGGGCCAGGGCCTGCTTCTCCACTGCCTCCTCCTGAGCACCAGCCACACCCAAGCCAGTGCCGGTGATGTCTCGGGTCTGGCCACCCCAGGACAGACCATGACAGCCCCGCGACCCTGACAGGACTGCCTGTCCCCGACACAAGGCAGCCTGTGAAATCTGGTCAGCACCACGGGGCCCCATGACATTAGTTTATACCGTACACAAGACAGACTCCCAGACGGCATCTGTCTGTCCACAGCTCAATCTCCAGTGGCTCTTGATAAATGTGCAGAGTCAAGGGACATACAACTGAACCCTAACTTCAAAGGGAGACAAAAGCAAAATATCAAGGTCTTTGGGGAAAGCATGCTCTACTTTTCATTCTCCACAGACGCTCTAAGCTACAAAACGACTCTAAAAGGCTCCTGGGCCCCTTATGGCAAAGCCACAAGGACATCACGTGGCCAAGAAGGCCATCACATTCCACACAGGCCAAATGCATCCGTAGCAGGTGCTTGTTTTTTAAAATGCATTTTCTACCGAAAAATTCTTTATTACAGACCCACACCTGACATCCGAGATTATCCAGGGAGACAAAGAAGAGGCAGTAACCTGACTTGTCAGTATTTGCAGAAACAGCAGGTTAAAATCAGTAAGCCAAGCGACAAGGGCCTGCAGGTGCACTGGGCCCTGGCGCCAGCCCTCCTGCCCTCTCCTCTGGAGCCTGGGCCAGGCCTGTGCCGATGTGCCCCTGAAACCTGGCCTCGCCAGCAGACTTAAATGCACAAACCTTGTTGGCCAATAACTGGTGGCCGTGAGAAATGGATTCATTGAGAAGAAGTCATTAAAATGCCCTAAATCCTGCCATTTTAAATGTGTCCTAGGGTGATGCCCTTCGACATTTTCAGCTTGCGCTCGCCCGTGGAGAACAAGCCTGGCCCTGGCCACAGGCACACAGGGTTCCCCAGACAACCAGACACACCAAAGTCTCCTCTCGGAATAGCATCCCCCCATAAACCCTGCCGCTGGCTCCACTCACGTCCCCATCGGGCAGACAGTCTCGGTTTCTCCCAACACCGTGGCTTCCGGTGTCCAAAGCTACAAAATCAAGCCTTCAGCACAAGTATTCGCTTTAAAAAGTGTTTTAATAACAGATGTGATGCTGAAGCCTGGACACACAATGACGACGTCCTCTCACGGAGAACCCGCCACTCCCTGCGTACGACCGCACGTGTGCCTGAGTGTGCAAGTGCACGTGCGATCAGCGGGCGGCCTTCCGCTCGGAGCTCTGCCGCGCCCTGTGGTGCTGACATTTCTACAGAAAGACCACAGTTATTTGAAAAGATGTTTGCTAAAATGGACATACACCTATTTTTTGTTAAATAACTTTAATTACAGGCTGTGGGGAGAGGCTGCTTCAGACCCTCCTGCAGCGCACACCCGCTGTGATTCGCCCGCGTGTGAACGTGCATGCTGGGGAAGACGGGAACACGGCAAGCAGTGACTCTCACTCTGACACGGCGTGGCCCGCGCTGACTTGGAAGCCCCGGTGACAAGAGGGGCAGGCAAGGCCAGAGGCGGGGGGCTCCCTTCAAGGTGGGAGCAGCCCGGGGCGTTGGGTCAGATACCCTCAAGGTTCCCGGCCATCCCAGGGTGTCACGGTAATGCTTCATCTTGGACAGTATACAATTGGTGATTAATGTATATCTTGCTCTTCAGCAAAATACTATTCAAGTAGTTTTAACTTAAATATTTTAAAAGTAATCTTTACATTATTGAAGATTGGTAAAAAATACAGAATCTGACAACTTTTCATTTCATTCAATCTGATGCTTTGAAAATCTTCACTCTTCTTTACCATAATTCCTGGCCCGTAGAAAGCTCTTCGAAGGATTTTTTTCAAGATCCATCTTCCCCTGTTACTGGTTCACATTCAAAACAGTCTAGGAAACCCTTCGCCCCCGCGTTACAAGGAGGACGACGGAGGGATCTATGACTAAGGAGCCCCTCCGGGCCATGGACGTTAGTTATAAACTTTACAAGAAGAGGGCACTGTCAGTGACACCAGCCCAGCCAAGCCCCGTCATATGAAGGGACTGCAAAGGATTTTCCTTTTCCACCCTTAACGAGAACATGATGATCCCAAGTGAAGCTTTATGAAGAGGCTGCAACAGTAGTAAAATGTTTGGCAATCAAACGTTAATTAGAATAAAATCCTCGACCGGGGACGGTGCTGTCGCACGAACACGGTCGTTGGAAAAGCCGGTTTCTGCTGCGACCGGAGTTCCGAGCAGCCGCTTGACGGAGTCCAGCCTCCAGTCCCGGGTCCCGGGGCCACTCCAGCCCCTCAGTAGATATCCGGGCAGCGTGAGAAATTCCGCTCAAAGTAACCCCCTGTGTACAACCAGTCGGGAGTCCCCGTATGGGGGTTGCTGCCCTGCTGGAACCACCTGCAACACAGACGAGGCGCTCAGGAGGCGAGGGCGCGGTCAGGGCCGCGCTCCCTCCAAGTGGCTCCCTCCAAGGGGCATCCCCATGGCCACACGCATCCCACCGCGTGGCCCGGGCAGCACCTTCAGGGGAGAACGCTTCATCACACTTTCACTCAGCACTCTCCCCTACAAGCCCGGTGTCTGCTCCACCAGCGACACCTCAAGGATTTAACAGAAAACATGCTGGGCCATCAGCAGAGAAGGCTGAACGTCTGCGCAGCACGCCTCACCGTTCAAGGTGAGCACGTGCACGGTGCCGTGCCGTCCCCCAGAGCCTGTGCCCAACGGGGGACAGGGGAGAGCCTGCGGGCAGAGGGACAGTGATGGCCGCCAGCGGGCTGCGTTTCTGGCCGTACGCCCTAGGAAGCCCCCGCTGGCTCCCCCTGAGCCCCCACCCCCCCACGCCCCACACAACCCCGCGGCCCCACACCCCCCCTGTGCCCCACTCCTGCACCCCTCCCCCTTCCCCCCTGCAGCCCCCTCCTGCCCCTGCACCACTTCTACTTCTGTTGCACAACGTGAAGACAACAGAGGACGCCTGCAGGTTACCGTGGAGTGGACGCGGGGGCTCATAAAGCAGCAGTAACCATCTTAGCACAAAACATCATTATCGCCACAATAGAGTTTTTAAATCAACTACTTAAAGAAAAACAATGAAAGAAGTTTAACTCTTTTCAAGGTTTTTCTGGAACGAAGCCAATTCCAAATATCAAACTACTAAAAATATGATATTAAATCAAATTGGGAGCCCAAGCACGAAGAATTGGTTTTAAAAATGTTGGTCACAGAACTGTCAATGGAGGCAATGGTCCTGGGCCTTCAGAACAATTACGACAAAGTCTGAAGCGTGACTGGAAAGAATACTGAGTGAGTAAACAGCTCAGAACCACCTGAAAATTTCTGTAGCACTAACATTTTAACAGATATTTTTAATTATGCTTAAGCGTTACACCACTTACCTGGCTGAATCCTCATCGAATGGGTTGTTTTCCCATCGCGACTACTAACAAACTAGAACTCCCCACAATTCTGCAGTGAGACAGCAGGAGGCGGCCCAGGGCCGGCAGCGTCTGCTCCCTGGCTCTGTGTCTCTGTGTCTGTCTCTCTCACCTCGTCTGAGCACAGGTGTGTCCTGAACTGCGGGCACACGGGGCTCCAGGCCCTCCCTCTCCACGCTACTGCGTCACGGGCCGTGGCCCCTCAGGTCACCTGTGCTACGTGGCGGGTGACGTGGAGGAGAGCAGCCACGGAAGGGGCAGGGCCAGGGGTGATGGCTAAACACACGATGTCTTCCACAACACTGCCCTTCTGGAAGCTGTGTTTGCTTTCCCTTAATGGTCTGGTTCAGACTACATCTCCTTTTAATATGTGCCCTATCTGAGCAGAGCCCTCAGGGTCAGACACGCCGTGGGCAGGACCGCGAGGCCTGGGTCTGAGGTGACCTGTCCCTGCACTGCAGGGTGCATGCTCGGCCCATCTGTGCCAGGGGCCCCGCGTTCATGGGACCCCAGAAGCTCAGCCACAGGTGTACATGGGTCCCTCGCCACTGCCCCCTCCCTGCCAGCAAGGCCTCACCTCGTCTGCCACTCGGCCTCCTGTTTGGCTCGCTCCCTCCGGGCCTCCCTCTGCTTCTCCTCCAGCCGCTCCTTCTCCTGGCTCGCCAGATCTGGGGGCCAAGCACACGGTCTGGGTCAGGAGTCAGGGTTGACAGTGAAGCTCCCAGTTGACCTCAAGCAGAGGTGAGCGCTAAAGGAGGCAGATGCTGGAACGGTCCCACCCCCAGACCCGAGACGAACAGTCACACTGACTAGAAATGTCATCAACTGCAAACCAAACTTCTGTCACGAGTGTCTGGCGACGCCCGGGTGCCAGCGGGGCTGCGGGGTGAGGCAGGCCATGCGCCCACACCACGCAGCTCCCAGGAGCGCAGTAGCACCTGTGAAATGGCACCACACAGGGGCACGGTGAGGCTCATGGGCAACTCAACCCATGAGGCAGGGGCAGCAGGAGCCGCTTCTCATGGACCTGACCCGCAGGCTCAGCTGCCATGCGGGGGCCCGAGGGCTGCTGCCTGGTCGAGAGTGCGAGCTCAGAGGTTGGTTCCCGGGGGGGGGGGGGGCGCTGCCTACCCGCCCGCCCTGCAGTCTCTCCACTGAACACCAACTGTGTAAACGAATCCCAGGGCCACTTCGGACAGCCCTCCAGGGAGTCCCCGCTGCCGACTTGACCGAGGCAGCGAGGGAGCAAGCACGCAGCCAGGCCCTTCATCACATGGACACGACCACGGTACGTGAGAGGCTGAGCCCGGGACGTGGGGCCTACGCTGACTTTTAATGAACAAGACGTGCAATCTTTGGAACGTTACCCTAACGTCTGCTGATGCTAATAATAAAACCTGGGGACTTGCATTTCACATGTGCTGTGTTTCGTTTTATTTTCCCTGTAATTTAATTGCATCGTATTTGCAAAAGGATCCATCTGCAACAGGCTAGAAGTCTTAAAACTCTTCTAGCATGGACAGCATGAGAAACACTGTCCTGCGTGTCCCCCGCCAGCCCCCATGCGCACCCATGTCGCCGTTCTCCATGCCTCGGATGTCAGGGCGCAGGCGGCAGTCCGTGGGGGCCAGGGTCTTCTCCATGCCGCTCTGCAGCTCGTTGAGGCTGACGGTGAAACTGGTGAAATTGTACATCTGGAGAAAGAGGCACAGACACCATTACTACGGACGGCACGGGCTTCTGCACACGTTCACAGCTCGAGGCTGCTGGAGCAGCTGAGTGTCACCCATTCCCGGGGGCCTGCTCCCTGCATCCCCCTGCCCAGATGCGGCCTACGAGCCGCACAGCATGCCCCTGCCCCTGTCAGGTGCAGAGAAAGACCCCGGTGCTGCCTCAGACACCCCATGCCCCAGCTCCACTCCTGGGGCCCGGGCACAGCCAGTGTCTGGCAGGCAGCTCCACACAGACTGAACCAAGGGACGGAGGGACAAGAGCTATTTGTAAAAGGAATTCCTGGAAAAGAAATCGGCCTGTTTTCTGGTCTGTCATACTGCTTTACATCCTGTTGAGAGCGAACCGTGGCTGCGCCAGGTAACATGCGCACAGGGACAGGTGTTGTTTCCCGCCAGGTAACATGCGCACAGGGACAGGTGTTGTTTCCCGCCAGGTAACATGCGCACAGGGACAGGTGTTGTTTCCCGCCAGGTAACATGCGCACAGGGACAGGTGTTGTTTCCCGCCAGGTAACATGCGCACAGGGACAGGTGTTGTTTCCCGCCAGGTAACATGCGCACAGGGACAGGTGTTGTTTCCCGCCAGGTAACATGCGCACAGGGACAGGTGTTGTTTCCCGCCAGGTAACATGCGCACAGGGACAGGTGTTGTTTCCCGCCGACAAGAGCTATTTGTAAAAGGAATTCCTGGAAAAGAAATCGGCCTGTTTTCTGGTCTTTCCGCCAGGTAACATGCGCACAGGGACAGGTGTTGTTTCCCGCCAGGTAACATGCGCACAGGGACAGGTGTTGTTTCCCGCCAGGTAACATGCGCACAGGGACAGGTGTTTCCTTTTACTTATTTTACACGTGTCCCGCTACGTTAATAGAGCAAGAAACACAATAAGAAACTGTATACTATATTGTATATGTAGTTTACGTATGAACAAGATAATTAACAAAAATATTAAATTACACAATGTTATTACATATATTACTTTATACATTGTATGTTATTGTACATAATATAATAAACTTACTATATATAATACAAATTGTAAGTATAATTTCCAAAAATACACATCAAAATGCATTTAAACCTCTGAATTGGTAAGTCAGAACAACAGTGTCTCAGACCGACTGGAAGCCCCTTCGGGAAGCCCCGGGCCAGGGCAGGTCGTCTAGAGCAGGCAGGCAGTGGTCGCACTATGCGCATGCCGGGGCACGTCACGCCCACACGACATGTTGGCAGAGCACTGCCTTCGCTGCGGGGAGGCCAGGCCATGGCCGGGCCTCAGCTGGGCTCTGGGAGGGCCGGGAGCCCTCGCAGGCTCACTCTGCAGCACGGTCCGACCCAGTGACAGAGGGCCCCCTGCTCCGGGACAGCAGCCTGAGGTGGCGTGCGCACAGGACAGAGGAACGGCTGAAGGGCCTGGCCAGGGGTCGGGGACACAGGGGGCACAGAGAGGCCCAGACTTGCAGGGGGGTGGGTGTGCAGCATACGAACCTGGGCAGAGTTGGGGGGCCGAGTGTTGACCCTCCAAAGCAGCTTGCTGCCGGGAATGACCTGCACCGTCTCCTGAGCCTCGGGCACGGCGTCCGCCACGTCGCCATCAGCTTTCTGGGAGCCATCGTCCTGAAACACAGAACACCTTGGGACAGCTGGCCTGGAAGGACAGCTACTGTTGAGCAACTGTCCGGCCAGCGGCCACCCTGGGCAGAGCAAGAGGGGTTTGCTGGTGAGAAGATACGGTCGTGTTCCCTTTGCTGGTGCTCCCCAGAGAGAGGGCAGGAAGTCAGCAGCAAGACAGTGCTTTCCCGGGGGGAGAAGCGCACGCAGCACGAAGTGACGCCAGCGAGTCTGCTCGCCATTCGAGGGCCCACACCTTCCCAGACAGCCGGTCTGGCTCAAGCTAAGGGTGGCTCTTCTGAGCCGGAGACCGTCCCCACGTGCCGCAGCTCTGCCTGCAGTCAAGAACTGGCTCATGTCTGCTGATTTCATGGTATCTCAGCACTTCCAGACTGAACCCCAACTGCAGACCACCTCTGAAGAAGAAGATACAACCACTATCTTCCTTTTCACACTCAGTGGGTCCTGGAGAAAGAAGCGGGCCCCCGCACAGCTGTTCCAGGAGAATGCTGGAGTATGACGAGGTGGCCTCGGGACCCCCAGCCGACACCGACAGGCTTTGGTGCTGTTGGGCCACAGGCCATGGGGTTTGCTGCCAGGACCTGAATAAAGGCCGCTCAGGGGTGAGTGTTCACATAAAACTCTGTCTCCCATCTAGGGTACCCCAAGGACAACGAACGCTAAGGCATTCAAAGCCAATCCTCAAGGGATTCCCCACTCTAAGTCTGTGTGGCCTTTAAATGGAACTTTCCTTTTTTTTAAGTCAAAGAGCACCGTTAGAAGAATGCCACATGGCTAGATGCTGAAACCTGGGGGAGGCCCAACACCTTTGCGAGAGAAATACTGAACACTCTGGGTTTGGCCCATGACTTCTTATCTCGAAAAATCGGACACCTCTTTTGAACGACCACTTCTAGTTTGAAGCTCGAGAAAGCTAGCCCTAGGATAATCAGAATTCCAAACCTCCAGGGGAGCTTGCCAAAAGTTTTCAACTGTGGAATCTGTCACCTGGCACTCGACATGACATTCTCTTGATTTTTGAGCAGGGTCTAAGCAAACAAGGCAGGAAGACCGGAGGTGTGTGAGGAAGCACCCAGAGCACAGGGTGCCCAGAGAGACGTAGGTGCACGTGGGTTCTGACGGGCTTGGGGGGACATGGCAGCACCAAGGAACCCCCCCCCCCGGCTGACGACAGCGGCCTCAGCAGTTATACACACCCGACATGCAGATAAACCCGAGCCCCACGCAGCATCTAGACAAGCAGTCTCGCGTTCACGCAGCCAGCAGGGGAAGGCTGATTCCCAGCACTCGCTCCCGCAACTGGAAGCCCTGCCCCGCGCCCCCCCCGCCCCCACCCCAGGGCCATCGTCGCGGGGGGAACAGTGCCTTACCGGCTGGGACTTGCTCAGCTGGTCACCTCTCCTCTCCCGTTTCTTGAAGGACTCATACGCAGCAGGGTCTATGCCCCACAAACACTCTGTCCATTTTCCATAGATCATAAAGAGCTTCTTTTTGCTGCAAAGGAAATTTTTATTTTATTTTTTTAAAGTTTATTTTTTTGAGTAATCTCTACATCCAACTCACAAGCCCGCGATCAGGAATCACGTGCTCTTCCAACCGAGCCAGCGGGCGCCGCGCCAGAGGGGGTTTTAATCATAAAGCATTCATCTAAACACGCAGCACCTTAATTCTGACCAGGGAATAAATGCCCGTGCTGCCTTGTCTCCTTATAAATCTTAGGACTTCTCTGGACATAAGAGCAGAGGAAAAATCTGCCTTTAGGGTCCCTACTCAGGCCTGATTTGCCAACGCAGCAAAGACAATGAGGACACATCGCCCGAAAGGCGGCTGGCAGGGCCCTGCCACCAAGAAGGTGAGAAACGGGGGGCGTCTGGTGTCATGTAGGCCTGCGTGCCTGTCTGGTCACTGTCCCTGAAACGCACGAACTGCCACGCCCTGTGTCCTCCTGCCTTCCCTATAAATCACGTCAACAGCCCGGCAACTGTGGCGGACGTTGTTTACTTTATCTTCATAACCGTGAATCGGACGCGCGCATCACCACTCGCCTGCTTCTTTCATTTCCTAACAGTCTCTGGAGACTTTCCAGGTCAACCACCGAGCACGCTGCCTGATTCCAAAGGAGTGCCAACGTGCTGGGCCACTCTTTCGTTTCCTTTTGTTTTTTTTTTCTTGCATCCCTTGCGGGGAAAGCACAGTGGCCATGGGCTCCCTGGAAATGCTACTCTGCCAGGCGTGTGACATCCTGGGAGGGCAGCCCTGTCTCAGAGGCTCAGCCTGGGAAGCTGGCACACGGGGGCGGTGGGGGACCCAGCCAGTCCTCACTCAGCAGACACCTTGGCCGACATGGTCTGTCCCGAAGAGCACACGCCAATTTAGACTAGAAAACCAGAAAATCAGAACAGGGTTTGCAGCCCCTGAGGACTGGTGCGCGTAGCCCTGAGGTGTGGCATGGACTCCGCTCCTATGGCCCACATCTGGACGCAAGCCAACCACGGTCTCCTCCTGGGTTGTTCCCACCACCAGGAAGAGGCTGCTTGGGTGCCGGCCAGTGCCCCTGTCATGACGAGGACTGCTGTCCTCCAAGGTGTGCGGGCTGAGTCCCGACTTGCTTCAATGGGCAAGGTGCTCAGAGTCTAAAGCCTATAAGCATCTCACAGGCTGTCTGAACAGGTGACTTTCTTGTACTCAAAGAGTAGAAAAGAGCAAAAGTACACACTGCTTTACACTGGAAACTTGTTTCTAATTAAAAATGTGTAGGGGGCTCCTGCCTGGTTCAGTGGGTAGAGCATGTGGTGAGTTCAAGCCCCACATTGGGCACAGAACCTAATTAACAACAAAAAAATGTATAGCTTTTGGAGCTGAAAGCAGTTTCATGACATTATATAAACCCCAAATTCCTTACTGGGGAAAAAAAATGGGAAATCTGAGACCAAAAACATAAGGTAACTAACCCAAAGGAGAGAAAAACCCCAGAAAAATCTATTGTGAACTCCTGACCGTTTCTCTGCTCACAAACATTTCAAAAGTCCCTCACTTACTGACTGGAATGAACCAGTCTGAGAAAGGGAGGCTCACACAAGCTAGGATGTGAGCTGTGCCTGACAACCCACAGCAGGCACTGCCAGAGAGGAGGAGACGCGCTCACGTTTCCCGCCTCAGTTCTGGCTGCAAAACCGCAGCATTAGCTCTCTGTGAGGACACCTCATTTCCTCACGTCCATTTCATCAAAAGAAAACACAGCAGATCTTTCATCCTCAACAGAGGGACAGACAGACCCCACTCACTCGCCACCCAGAGACGACACTAAAAACTAAGCCGGCGTCTCCGTGCAGACTCTAAACAATAAGGATCGTTTTTTCCACCGCGAATAGATGTCACCGGCATCACCGCATCGTGAACAAGGTACGCGCACCCGTGCGGGCCCGCGCTGAACCGTCCAGGCGCAAACCTACTTTTTGTCTTGAATGTGCCCCTCGACTTTGTGAAGTTCTTTTCCAAACAATCCACAGGGTTTAAAATGAAGCACACACTTGTCTCCAGTTCTGCAGCGAAAACAAACACAGGTTTTCTATTGTGTGGTGAGAAATGTCTGGAAGAGGTGAATGTGGACAGGGAGGTGGCTGGGGCGGGGGCGGCGGCAGGCAAGGACTGCACACGGGTGGGGGGGAGCTCGCTGTGGTGACAGCCGCACGCTTCAGTAAATACACTAAAAATCACTTTAGTTTCCACTTTAAATGGGTGAATTCTATGATATGCAAAGTATATCTCAATAAAGCTGGTGGAAAACAAAGCCGATAGGTCATGAACTCCCAGGAAGAAGGTGTGGACAGTGGGTAGCGTTTGGGGATGGCCGTGACCTTCTCATCTGAAAATCACACCATTCTTTAGTGTACTTTAAAATTTCAAAATAAATTCACTGTCATGACTACTACCGAAACAAGAAGCAACAAGGGGCACGAGAGATGCCGCCAGCGCTGGGCCTGGCCCTCCATGCGGGCAAGGCACGCCCTGAGAACGGACCCCGCCGCGTGGAGCACAGCACACGGCACGGCTGCACACTGCTCGCGGTCTCTGGCCATCACGCGCCGTGGACTCTGTTACCTGTGGTTCACAATTTCCACCGTCCCATACTGCTCTATCCAGAGCTTCCCGATGATCACGTTATGTACACAGCAGGTGGGGTTGGTCCAGGTATAGGCTTCATTGTGTCTGTGAAACATGCCAGAAAACAAGCAAGTCAGAGGCCAGCAAAGAGGAAGACGCTGCGTGACCTAAAAAGCGAAATACCAGACAGAATTAAACCATAATTGCCTTAAAACCTGTACAAGAGCAGAATATTGCTTTGAACTCCCTCCAACGGTGGCGATTTATTTAGCATTTGTTTGAAATTTATTTCTGCTTTCCTTTGTAGCATCAACAAAGCTTTCTACTGAAATGTCAGGACAAGTTAATAAGCAACAGGAGACCACCGAGACAAAGAGATTCAGCTGTCCTGGGTGGCTGTCAGCACAACAGCCCCTCCGCCAGCAAGAGCTGCACATCCCGCGCCGGCCCAGGCGTCCAGGCAGCCGTTCCATGGCACAAAGGCTGGGGCGCACGCGACCGCTGGGAACCACTTCCCAAACACCCTTGCATGTAGTCCTCCTCCTCCCCAGATGGCCTGACCCAAGGAGAAAGCCCCACGGAGGTGGAGCGAGAGCACCAGACCTGGTCTCGAGGGCAGCTGCGTCAAAGAGCCATACTGAAGGGCAGAGACCGGCTCAGGGCAGAAGTATTCAGGACAAATATTTGGAACCCCCCAAATTTCCAAGGGAACCCAAACACACTCATCAGTAAGGTTTGCCATGTTTCAATTCTGCATGCCTCACCCCAAGAAAGCAAAGACGATGCAAGACAGGCACGCTTCCCAGAAAAGGGGGTGACCTCCCTGGGCCCAGAGATGTATGGAGCTCAGGTACTGGTATTCTCTGGCCACCAGCCAGGCTGGGCCAGCACAAAGCAAAAACGATACCAAATGCTTCATTACAGCAGGCTACAGGGAGCAGGACTAGCGCCTGCGAGAACGCGTGGCATGCCGCGGCCTGGACGTCTACGATGGCTTTGCAACATCCAGGCGACCACTAGAGATTCAGGTTTTGCTCTGCAAGGTGTCTGATCAACACTGCACTGGGGAGCATTGGGACGGAGATTTAACGGGCACGTGGGCAGCCTCCAGGACGCCCCTCAATGTTCCCTTCCGCCTGGGATTCATCCTGCGTCTCTCTCCCGCCCTCAAGCAGGGTAGGTCTGTGTGACCAACGGGGGTTCAAGGTTTAAGGTTAGGGTCACTTCTGAGATGAGGTCATAAGACACCGTGGCTTCTGCCCCCTCACAGGGCCCAGAGCCAGGGCGGCCTACTACACGGCTCCCCGGTCCCAGCCATCAGAAACCACGTGGGAGAGCCAACGGTGGTTGCTGGAAGCTGCTACGTTTGGGGTGGTCAGCAAGCAGAAGAGCTAGCAGCAGCAGGGACTGCAGCTATCCGGATCGTGCCGAGCGCACAGCAACCAGGCGTGCGAATCGCACCCGTCCCGGGGAGGGGTCTGAGGGGGACCTCCCATCTGAAGGAGCGTCCGCAGCTGCAAAGGCCTCAACGGAGCAAGGCTGTGACCCTTCCACTGGGAGGAAGAGTCCGCGTGCCATTTGAGATCCCGGCCGCCGCACTCACTTGAGCAGCTCCAGTGTGATGGTGCCCCGGGGCTCGGCCTCCACGCTCTTGCCCCAGAATTTCAGCTTCGGGTAGATGGAGCCGTGAAACAGGAAGTCCTGATTGAGGCCTTCTGAATAAAATGCACTGATGGGGGGGTGGTGGCTGACCTGTTCAGATATGAATCTGAATCCCAAATCTTCCCTAGGCACAAAAACAAGAGGGAAGAGAGCCACATTAGAGACTGCAAAATCCGACAAAGGCCAGCTCAGCACCCCTCTTGGGGGAGCCCTGCAGGCTCTGGCACAGCGGGCCCACCCCAGCCCTCGCATCTGGGAGGGGTACCAGGAAAGGCGAACACACACACTCCATGCCCCCCAAGTGGCAGAAATATCCAACACCTGCTCTCTGATAGCACATGTGGCCTAACGCGGACCTCCCCCAACACACACACACACTCGCACACGCGTCCACTGTGCCTCTGGGACACCTCTGAACACTACACAGAACGAGGAATAGCGTGGAGGGGCCGCCTCCACCCTGACCCTCTGCTCACACGCCCCCCGCCCCCACCCCCCAGCACACGCAGGTCTAGGTGGTGTCCCAGAACTAGGGACGCAGAGGCCCTGATACCAAACTGCCATCTTGGTCCTCGAGGGACGCCCAGTGCCTAAGGGGGTTCTTCTCTAGCCTTCTTCTAAGGCTCCTGGAAGTTTTGTGATGGAACGTCTGATGTCCCAAGACACTCCTGGCCAGGAAATAGGATTTTTAGTACATGTTCTTTTTCAATAAAAATGTCAGTTTTTAATTGTTCCGGAACTGTGAATACACCTACAGCTGTAGTCATTAAAAATTATAAAAGCTAAACCACATCATTACTAACTTAACTGGAATCAGAATTTCCAATCATCACAGAGGAAGGAAAGTTGAAAAACTAGGTTTTAAAAGGTTGCCTACCAAGGTATGTAATTTACAAAATGAACACTTGTCTAAGAAAAGAAAGTGCTATTTTTGGTCTACAATAGAAATCTGTAGGGAGAAAGACATGGAGCATGACTTGGTTCAGTTACGTAGCTCGTCAAACAGGAAGACCCCTCGGGGCCCTGCCCACAGCAAGCAGGCCACACGTGCGACCCGGATGCCAGGATGTGACACGCGTGGCACCTGCAAGATTAGAAGGAAGGCTCGGTTCTCTGTCAGTGGAAACCGGCTCAGCCCCTGAATGAAGTTCCTGGAAAAGACGATACGCAGGTGTGTCACACTGTCTAGCACCTCGGGGTCATTCCAGTCTTTTAATCCGTATTGCTTATCCCTGCTGTCTAGAACTTCTTTTATATTATGTTTTAATTTCTCTTTTCAAGATGTGTTAACGGAGCTTCTGAATAAACAAAAATGCTAACAATTTCCACAGAGCTAGACAAGGTCAGAGTCTCGAACTCCGGCACCACGGCCCTCTGACTGCAGAGAGATAACTGTCGCTCAAGAGGACTAATTCTAGAAAAAAAGAACTCTCCACACGAATTCAGAACAAGTTTCCCTGAAGAGTGACTCTCAGGGCAGGTTTTTCCCTCCTGTGGGCCTCAGTTTCCCGTTTCTGAACTGAAGGAGCAAGGACTTGCCATCTTCACCCAGGGTCCCCTCCTGACTGCTCACTGCCATCCTCCTCAGGGGAACAGGATTTCAAAAGCAGGTGCCTGAGTGCTCGGGGCCAGCCAGCCTGTCAGTGCCTCAGAGAAGCGGGCCGCTGCCCCCAACGCCAGCAGCACGCGGTGGGGGGCCACGCCACAGGGCCAACAGCAGGCCCGCCCGGGGCAGCCGGAGACGGCGAGCGCCTTAGCTAGACAGACGTGTCGCTTCCCCAGCTCAGTGATTTCCGTGAAGAGGTGCAGGCCTGCAGGCATCGCTCCAGGTGACGGCTCGGCCGGCGAGGTCTGAACCCAGCGCTGACACCTGGCCCCTGCACAAGCATGTCAGCGCCGCACACCCCCAGCGCGCTGACTCAAGCAGACCAACACCCCCACAACCATTCACTCGCCTTTGAAGAACTCGTAATCACTGATAACACACGTTGCTAGGGGCCACACAACACGCCGCGACCTGCATCACGACAGAACGCAGCAGCGCTGCCCACACACGTCAGACGCGACACACAGCAGCGTGACTCCGCACAAGCCCACTGCATTGTGGGGACACGAGGACGGCACAACGCCAAGTGGCAAGCGATACAAATTCCCACAGTCACATGGTGTGAACACACACGACACACAAGGAAATCCACCAGCACGTTAACTCCAAAGGAGCACGTCTGACTTGTCTCACTTTGCTCAAGTTACACATTTTCTATAAGGAACATGCTCTTATAATTAAAAACAAACTTGTATTTAATAAAACATTGCAATAAACTCCCGCAGAACCCAGGGAGAGGTGGAGTAAAAACTATTCTCGCCGTCCCCGAACGGCCCCACAGAGGACCACGCACCGGGCTGGGCAGCTTGCCCTTCACCCCGCTGATCCCGTGATGGACAAAGACTACACTGCCGTCAGCTTTAGCTCCTATGGTCTGGGTGGGCACTTCGCATGGGCAGCGGGTCGGAAGAGCACCCCAAACAGGCCCAGCCCACCCTCCCAGGGCCCCTGGCCAGACTGCCACAGGCAGGGCTTGTCCTGGGGGGGGGGGGCCTCGAAGACTGGGTCAGAAGCTCGGGGGCAGCTGGGGAGCTGCCTGAAAGAAACTCCACCCAGAGGGATCCCAGTCGCCGCAGCTCCTCGCCGGCCTCAGGAGGCTGCGATTACGCCCTCTGCGGCTGCTGCACTCGCCAGCTCCAGCTGCCCCTCCGTGACATTTACTAAGACACCCTGGTGACGTGGGCTGGCTTTACTCACTAGGGCCTGTTTCCCTCTTCATGTGACATGAGCCCGCCCGCCCTCCTGCGCAGCGCACTCTGACGCCCTGCGCGCTCTCCCATCTCCACTCCGCTTTATCTGGGGCGCTGTGATGCGCACTGCGCCCCCAGCCACGAGGCGCCTTCTCCCTCTGCGTCCCCAGCCCTCAAGACCCCAATGGCCTGAGCCCTTACCTGATCAGCTCGTAAGTCTCTCCCAGGAGGGGGTTGAAGGGCTTGCCGGTCCTCTCCCACTGGGAAGCCACTGCAGACACCGCGAAGGCTGCCACGCACTGGGAGCAATGCACATGGCGGTGGGTGAGGCGTCACCGGGATGCTGCAGGCATACAGCTTCTTGGGGCCAGCCTGCGCTCCTGGCGACCTCAGTCTCCCGCTTGTCACATGTTTTGAGATTACAGAACTTCCGGAGCAATGCCATTTATCACAGGCACTTCCTCAAAGCCACGCAAGCAGGAACTCTGTGTGGCTCTGCCCCCCCCCCCAGCCTGCCCAGGCCTAGAAGCCCTGCGGCACAGCCGGTCAGTCTGGCCGGTGCACCCGCAGGCACACGGGATGCCAGTTCCAGGAAGACCCAGGAGGAGCCGAGGCACAGGGCCCACCGCCACCCGTAGATCAGGCTCCGGGACAAACGCCAGAGCCATCGAGCAAAACGGCACCCAAAAGTCACTGTGAGCCACATGGGCCCTTCCCCCCGACGTCCCCCTGGTGAGGTGCCTGGCCCCTACCATGACGTGGCTGGTCAAATGGTGTTGAGTTCATTAAAAACTAGAGTCTGGCGCCCACCCAAGCTCAATGTCCGGTGACCCTGAAAGGAGCCCATCACCCACCTGCATCCTTTCCAGGGCCTGGGGCTGGCAGGAGGCTCTGTGAATGAGGTACACGTGCTCCATGTACTCTGTGATCCGCTGGAGGAAACTCAGAGGCTCATTGAAGGCGATGGGCATGGTGATCTTGGACAGCTCCTAGAAGGAGCAGGGAAGACCCATCACCAGTGGGCTCACGCCCACCCTGCTCGGAGCACAGGGAAGATGCTCGCCTTACTCTTCAGGGGAAAGGAAGTCAACTATGGGCAGACCCCACTGCTCACTGGCTCAAGAGGCCACACCCAAACCCGCCTAGGGGCGAGGCTGGGGGGAAAGAGGCCCCCTGGGGACCCAGCCGCAGAGCACAACTGCACATGCATCTACTCTTGGGTCTAGTGTCCGTCCCATTTCCAGGAGCCCATCCCACAGATCGTCTGGCAAACATACAGCCAAAGACCAGACATCACTCAAACATCCAACAGGGACCCAGGAGGACGCCCGACACAGTGACTGCAAGAGTAAGCAGGGGCTCTACATGGCTGTGGCTGTACCGTGCAGGGAAACGGTGGGACATCCTCTAGTTTGTCTGAAGAAAGAGGGAAAAATAACATACAATCCACTTTCTGATGTGCGGGAAGACAGACCAGAAAGTTCTCAAGAGGTCCCCTCTCGGGGAAGGGGACATGCACAGAGAGGTCAGGGACAGGAAGCTAAATGCTTGGAATATACTGGAATCTCATCCAAAAGATTTGACTTTGGATTTATAATTTTGAAACAAAATTAATTTAGAAAGGCAATCTCCAAACATCAAGAATAAAATGAAAC
Organism: Ursus maritimus; assembly: GCF_017311325.1. NCBI lineage: Eukaryota > Metazoa > Chordata > Mammalia > Carnivora > Ursidae > Ursus > Ursus maritimus. The sequence continues at coordinate 46,574,352 of NW_024424675.1, read as the reverse complement.
AAACAAGCGCACACAAGCCCCTCGGGCACAGCCACCCAGAGAAGGTCACTGCAGACGACTTAAGCACAGTGACTTGAGGAGCACCCTGAGGACAAAACGAACCACAAAAGCCAACAAACTTGCCCGTTTCGGTAAACACGCTGCTGGCAGCAGAGCGGCCCTACTCTCCAGAGCTGTGCCGCACGTGGGCTAGAGCAGGTAAGCATGCGCACCTAAACCAGCCGTCTCCACCGCTGTGGAACTGGGATTACTGGGGGCGCCTGGGGGGCTCGGTCGGTGAAGCGTCTGCCCTCAGATCAGGTCATGATCTCAGGATGACTCCCGCATTGGGCTCCCTGCTCAGTGCTCCCTCTGCACCTCACACTGCTCATGCTCTCTTTCTCTTTCTCTCTCTCTCTCTCGCTCTCTCTCTTAAATTAATTAATAAAAATCTTTTTTAAAAAACGGGATTATCGGTGTGGGAGAAAAGAGGCACAGACATAAGACAGAGGACGTTAGATCAATCCTGTCATCCCAAATTTAAAGCATCGCTGAAACAAACCAAAACAGCTCCTAGCTCTCTCCCCTGGGGAAAAACCTAGAAAAAGCAACCCGATAGCCTCCCTGGGGCCCAGCTGTGGTCTTGAGTCCTCTCTCTTCCTGGACAAGGGGCTGATTCCAGATCCTGGACAAGAAAGGTACAGAACGCACCAGAACATCTTCTGTAAAGGATTACAGCCAACCTGAGGGCACTACTGCCAGCCAAGGAGCAGCTCGGGGACCAGAACACATCGAGGAGCTGTAACTCCATGAATTTAAAAAACAACAGAAGACACGCTAGTTGGTTATACTGGTCATGCTGGGTAATGCTAGCGAACCAAATACATGACTTTCTTACGCCAACCACATTCACAGCAGGAAATAAAGGAAGAGTGACCGTGCTGCCGGAGCTCCGCGACAACTCGCCAACTCGGGCACTGAGCATCGGGCGCTCCAGGTCAGGAGAGCAGTAACAAAGATGCGTCCACACACGGACTGAGAAGCGCAGACACGGGAATGGCGCTTGAGACAACCGGGAATTTGATGACATTAACAGACTATGTCCTTTCCTGCACTAGGATACCAGACTGTGGTCGTGTTAAGACAGAATCTGGGGGCGCCTGGGTGGCTCAGTCAGTTAAGCGTCCCACTCTTGGTTTTGGCTCAGGTCAGGATCTCAGGGTCCTGGGATGGAGCCCTATGTCGGGCTCTGTGGTCCACGCGGCTTCTGCTTTGGATTCTCTCTCCCCTTCCCTCCCACTCTCTCTCTCAAATAAATAAAAATATTAAAAAGAAAAAAACCCCAGAATCTGTATCCTTTAGCGACACGAGACATATTCACAAGTGGAATTTGCTTCAAAATACGAGGGGAGGCAGGAAGTGATGAAGTGTGGCGGGGGGTGATGAGCGCCGGCTGACGCCACGGGTGCCGCGGTGAGCCAGGACCGAACTCGGCCCTACCTGCTGCCGCACGTGCCTGGAACAGCCCGCGTGGGCCAGCGCGTGGCAGCCGGCTCAGCAGGCTGAGCAGGAAAGAGAGCGGTGTCTCCACTTCAGAGGCAAAGCCCATGCTTGCCGAGCTGGTGCAGCTCTGGGAACGTGTAGACCCACATGTTTTGTTCAGCTTTAATCTGAATCCATCCTATCCCCAAGGTGGATTCCTTGGGGAATGCAATGTAATGTTGTCACTTTATGAAAACAAGCCTCAAGATCCAGGAGCTAGCCGAGTGCATCACCTATCTTCAGACAGACACACCTGCCTGGACCTGACTTGCTCACACCATGAAAAACATGGGAGATAAGACTGCTAAGAGAAAATAATCCCAAATGTGCCACTTTAAAACAGAAGAGACATGTGTGGTGCCTGGCTCGCTTAGTCAGACAAGCATGCAACTTCTGATCTTAGGGTTGTGAGTTTGAGCCCCATGTTGGCTGTAGAGATTACTTAAAAATAAAAATCTTGGGGCGCCTGGGTGGCTCAGTCATTAAGCGTCTGCCTTCGGCTCAGGGAGTGATCCTGGTGTTCTGGGATCAAGCCCCACATCAGGCTCCTCCGTTGGGAGCCTACTTCTTCCTCTCCCACGCCCCCTGCTTGTGTTCCCTCTCTCGCTGGCTGGCTGTCTCTCTGTCAAATGAATAAATAAAATCTTTTAAAAAATAAAATAAAATAAAAATCTTTAGGGACACCTGGGTTGCTCAGTCAGTGAAGCATCTGCCTTCAGCTCAGGTCATGATCCCAGGGTCCTGGGATGCAGCCCCACATTGGGCTCCCTGCTCAGTGGGGAGCCTGCTTCTCCCTCTCCTCCCTGCTTGTACTCTCTCTTACTATCTCTGTCTCTCTCAAATAAATAAGTAAAATCTAAAAAAACAAAAAAATAAAAATCTTTAATAAAATGAAACATAGGGGTGCCTGGGTGGCTCAGTTGGTTAAGCGCCTGTCTTCAGCTCGGGTCACGATCCCGGGGTCCTGGGATCGAGTCCTGCATCGGGCTCCCTGCTCAGCAGAGAGTCTGCTTTTCCCTCTGCCTCTGCCTGATGCTCCCCTTGCTTGTATGCTCTGTCAAAAGAGTAAATGAAATCCTTGAAAAAATCAATGAATGAATGAATAAATAAATAAATAACCATGACCGTCCAGCAGAAGGACAGCAGGGGAGAAACTGGGAAACCCAAGCCCCGTGCGCGGTGAGCAGTGATGCTCTGACAGGAGTCCCCTCGTCTCGCTCACAGCTCTGGCTACTACGTGAGAGGTCACCATGACGGGTAGTTGGGTGAAGGGTAAACAGGGCTCAGTGTGCCTCTGCAATCTTCTAGAAGTCCAAAATTATTTCAAAATACAGAGTGGGAGAAGAGATGCAGTTTCCTCCGGGAAAAAAGCCGCCAGCTGAGGCAGAAGCAAACGCAGCAGCATGCCTGTGAGGCGTGCCAGGGACAGGGCCACGTGCCTGTTGGACAACACTCACTGGAGTCCGCGTCACCTCATGGCCCATGGGGGCACCCTTCCCTCCCAAGGCGCACAGCCCCCCTTTCCACGTACGGTCGACACCATCGCGGAGCCCATGAGAAGAAAGGCCTGAGGCTCCAGACAGCGGTCAGCCAACTCTGCTGCTGCAAACCTGAGCACCTGAGCTCCGTGTGCAGCCCAGCACGGGGAGGGGGGCGGGCAGAGCCCCAAGTCCTGCACGGCTGCCACGGCCTGCCCTCGGCATGTGTCAGGGAGCCCACCGACGCTCCTCACTCGTGCAGACCGTCCGAAGCCGGCCGCCTCCAAGCCCGTCACAGGGCTGGACACAGACACTCGTGGCGCTGTCTAGTCAGGAGCGCGACCTGCAGGACTGTTTTCCCTCTGCCTGTAAACATCCCGGCCTTTTCTCTCCTCTTCCCCTTACATCTCTGTCCCTTTCCTATTTTATCACCTTCACTTCACCCTGTTACAAATACGCAGAGCGCATCTTAAGCTACCGGCGGTGCAACAAATTCACAGGAATTAAAAACGTTTCGGCTTAAAGCCCCAAGATGAGTCCATCTGAACTTACCAAGCCGATACATTTCTTTAATATACTCCACACACTGAAATCACTTCTGGTGAACATTGGGGCGGGCAACGACGTCCTGTAAAGAAGCCCCCAAGAAACAGGTGTTTATTCCTCCAGCGTGAGATTCACTTTCCGCCCGTGACCTTGCTCAGGGATGAGATTCTCGGTTTTTAGACGCATACACGCATTTGTCTGCCGTGGCGGCTACAGTGCTGTGAAGTCCCAAAGAAAGGCTTCTGCACAGGTGCTCTGGAGGGTCTCCTGGGAAACGGCCGTGACCACACAACTTTCCTTTCCCTCCACAGAGCGGGGGACAAGGCGCCCCTCCCCCGGAGCGGTTGCGGGCCCATGGGCAGAGGCCGGGCCACAAGGACACAAGAGGGAACTGAATTAACAAAACCTTTCCAGAAGCCTGCCGTAAGCCCCTTTTAAACGTGAGTTTGTTCTCCTGAGGTACATTCCTTGTCAGGCTCCCTTCCCACCGGCTTCCAGGGCAAGCACGACAGTCTCCCTCCTGGGAATCTGGGGCTGGGATAAGATGCTCTCTCCTCCTGGAAAGGGGGTCCTGAGTGGGCTGTGAATCCAGATTTGGGGGGAGGCCGCTGGACCCACACACTGAAGACAGCCATTGGCAGGCAGCCATAGCGTGGAGGGCCCCTAGAAGGTGCCGCCCGGCTCCTGGGGCCCCCGTAGCCACCCTGCACTCCCTACTGACTTCTGGGTCTGTGTAAGCACCGATGCACCTGCAGCAGGCACCCCGGTGGGGACACCTCCGCTTGGCGGCTCTGGGCTTCAGAGCAGTGACAGTGCCTGCGCTGGCCCGGGCGGGAGGCGCGCACTCCCAGGGAAGATCACGTTAGGGGCAGCCGGCTCAGGGCACACTGTCTATTTAAGGGTAATAGGGAGAGGAGAACAGAAATGCTGGAGATGAAATGGGAAAGAAAAAGCAACATTTGCGAGCACCATGGGCCAGGCTGCAGGCACCCAATGCTCGGCTCCAGCCTCAGCTCTCCTCTGGGTGCCCTGAACACTGGCAGCCACGGCGGGGCAGGCACAAACTGCAAGGGGTGCCACACGGAGGGGTGTGGCTCTGGCCAGGGCCAGGAAGGGGCCCCCCGAGGTAAGCCTTCTGTGAGTTAAGAGGGAAAAGCCAGGAGGGGCGCCTGGGTGGCGCAGTCGTTAAGCGTCTGCCTGCGGCTCAGGGCGTGATCCCAGGGTTCTGGGATCGAGCCCCACATCAGGCTCCTCCGCGGGGAGCCTGCTTCTTCCTCTCCCACTCCCCCTGCTTGTGTCCCCTCTCTCGCTGGCTGTCTCTATGTCAAATAAATAAATAAAATCTTTAAAAAAAAAAAAAAAAAGAGGGAAAAGCCAGAACTAAAGAGACACAGAGAAGACCGCCATGGCCGAGGGAGCCGAGCACAGAGAGCTCCGCCGTGGGAACGGCCTGGGCACCCCTGAGGACTTGAAAGCAGCCCCTGTCGGCTGGGACCGGAGACAACAGGACTGGCTGGAGCCAAAGGAGTAGGCCCAGTCCTCGTCCCAAGAGGAGGGTGAACTTACAGTCCCCTATCCCAGCTGGGAGACTTCTATCAGCCATCACTGGGGACCACGTGGACATTGGCCAAGAATTCCAACTACGGGGTGGAGGAGACCCAGTCAGACCTGTCTTGTGGAAAGATGACTCTGCCCACAGCAGAGATGAGACGAGAGGGTGTGGAAGCAGTTACGGGAGCCACAAGGCACAGGAGAAGCAGTGCCAGCTGGACCGGGGTACGACAGAGGAGCGACGAGGGCTGAGGGGTCCAGACCCGTGGAACGAGGCCAGCATGTCAGAGCTGGGCAACAGGGCATGGGGAAAAGAGGGTGGCATCGGGCCAACGTGTGAACCAGATTCCTGGGGCGCTGAGGGGATGATGGCAAAGGTCCGGTCAGCAGAGCCCGGCCCTCTCTCGGACAGGCCATCTGAGCACACAGGACGTGCTCCGACATCTGCCCAGTGAATGAATGGACGAACAGAGGCAGGAACAGGGCACCTGAGCGGCCCGGTGCATGCATCTACCAGGCACGGGGGTCTAAGGCTCAGAGCGGGGTCTGGGGTGAGGCTGGAGGGCTCCCTCAAGCCACAAAGCAAGTCATCGTGGGGTGGACGGAGGCTGCCTTCTCACCGCCTCAGGATGCCAGATGCCGTCTGGGGCGCCAGCCCAGGTGACACAGGCTGGGTCGCTCAGGAGAGCCGAAGGGGCGCTCTGCAGCACAGCGGGGGCGGTCACAGATATGCTGGAAGATTCTAAATCACACCTGCACCACGACATACCTGTGCTTCTGAATTCCATTCTCTCGAGGTGGCCGCTCCCCGACCTTTCCAAGCCCGTTACTTCTGCCGGTGTCCACATGCGTCACTCCAGCGACTCTCTGATCTGCCTCTGAAAATTCCCCGGAGGAGTTCTCAGAATCAAAGCCTGCACACGACAAGCAGAATGGTCATTCTCACAGGACTGGGAAGACGTAAAAGCCCACCCCCAAGAGTCCTGACCACGCGGCAGACTATCTGAAGCGCCACATCGTTTCTGACTGACACACGCTGCAACGGTCAGCTCTGCTCCCCACGAGCCCCAGGCCGAGGCGGGGAATGCAGGCATGCCTGCTTTCCCAGGAGCAGCTCAGACGTGGCCGCCGAGGTTCAGCTGTCGGGCAGGGAGTAGTCTGTCCTTGCTTCAGCGGCAGGCCGCCCGACAGCCATCAGCCCCGCCTCGAGGCTGCAGCGTGTTGTCACTGCACAAGGTCTTGTTCTAGAATACAAGCCATGGCAGTAGCTTCTATGGAACAGGAACCGTGTGCCACACAAGCGCGCTGCCAGACTCACACCCATGGGCAAGAACCCGAGTGCAGAATGCGCGGCTGGAGCTCTGCGAGCAACCCACATCAACAGAAGCTCAGGCAGCGGCTTCCTAAGGACTTCCCCACCAGGAGGGCCTTCTCCCAAAGGAACAGGCTGCTACAGGGAAAAGGTGGCCCGCTTCCTCTCACATCAGCCGGTACAGTCCACTGAGGCACATGCTTTCTGCTCCGGGGCTCGCCAGCGCTGAGCCGCGGCTGCCAGGACAACGCCCGCCCAGCCAGGGAAGGGGCTCAAGGACCGCGGCGCTCAGCCGTGACCGTGACCACTGTAGCGATGACACGAGACAGAGCGGGAACTGAGTTCCCGCCAGCCTCTCACTTGGCAGACGAAGGCGAGGCCCGGGGCATGAGGCCAGGCGGGGGAGCGCTGCCAGACCCGAAACACACACAAATCTGCTGCTATACTTTCCTGAGAATACATACAAAATCCTCTCTTCTGCTCCTCCCCGTTGACAGGGTCCCAAGACAGCACTGACACTCACCACACAATGGCTCTGAAAGGTTTGTCAACGAGCCTCTTAAACGATCGGTATTTCCTGAACCAGCCTGTCACCTCTGGTCTTCCTACCCACCCAAGAGCAACATCTACTTAATCCCAAGTCTAAACTTTTTTTTTTTAAGATTTGTTTATCGATTTGAGAGAGACAGAGCATAAGCAGGGGGAGGGGCAAAGGGAGGGGCAGAGGGAGAAGCAGACTCCCTGCTGAGCATGGAGCCCACTTGAGGACTCGATCCCAGGACCCTGACTGAGGTCATGACCTGAGCCGAAATCAAGAGTTGGGCGGATGCTTAAGGGGCTGAGCCACACAGGTGCCCCTCGCTCCTTTCCTAAAGAGACCCCACCCTGCCCTGCAGGACCTGCCCAACCGCCCCCCCCCCCAGTGTCCCTGGTCCCCACAGGTTCCTCAACGCTAGGAGGTCCCGCCTGAATGTACACCCCGGAAAACAAGGCAACTCATCACTGACAGTCACGCTGAAGTCTTTTCTCAGATTAAGCCGACGCTATGTAAACAGGTTGAGCATTTTCATACACGACACGTATTTATTGTAGAAAACAGAAAAGACAGATAAGCAGAGAGAAACCTGAAATCACCTGTGATCTGATCGCTCAAAGGCACACACTTCTAATAGGTCCGTCTGTTTCTGAACATGATTTCCCTGAACCTTAAAACTTTCCTCTTGGGGCGCCTGGGTGGCTCACTGGTTAAGAATCTGCCTTTGGCTCAGGTCATGATCCCAGGGTGCTGGGATCGAGTCCCACATCGGGCTCCCTGTTCAGCAGGGAGCCTGCTTCGCCCTCTGCCCCTCCCCCTCCTCATCCTCTCTCTCTCAAATAAATCTTTTAAAAAATAAAATAAAAAAATAAGACCTTCCCCTTTAACGGTGCTGATCCTTTGGCCAAAGTAACTGCCTAGCGAGCCGTTCATCTGGTCCGTGCTGGGCTTGGACACTTTGTCCTACTTTTCCCACAGAGCCAGAGTCAGACCGGCTCTCCGCAGTGATGCAGTCAGCACTCTGCGGCTCTCCTGGCTGCGTCACTGCACTGGGAGACTCGGTGCTTTTCTTCTATTATCTGGTTTGGAACCGAAGGACTGAGGGGAGAAAGCACTGTCCCCCGGACAGCTGCCCCCGCCACCTCTGTCTCAGGGACGCGCAGAGGCGTCTCTCCAAACGGCGTGCTGCACGAAGCTCGAGTCCTCTCTGGAGAAAACTCTTCAGGCCAAGTTCAGAGATGTTCAGGAATCTGGCTACGCCAGTCCCAAGCGAAAGGAAACTTCCTACGAGACCCCGAAGAGAGGGGCGCGCCAAGGCTGGCTCTCTCACTTACAGACGCAGCCGCCCCGACAAGAGCCCAGTGGCCCAAGGGCGTGAGTGCCTGACCACCACCGGGCTCGGCAGGAATCAGCGGCGAGCCAGGTGACTGCAGAGTGAGCAGTCAGGCAGACCAACATGCTTCTTAGGAGCACGTCTACGAGGAGCACTGCAGCTACGACATCACGAGAGAGGACTCGATAATTTGGCCTCTGAAAACCGGAGGCAGCTCAGCGCCTCCTGCTTCTTGGCTTTCAAAGAAGAAGTCAGTCCGGGGCAGCCAGTCCACCAACCCACTGCAACCCTGGGTCTGGAGGGAGGAGCGCGGCTGGTGAGTGACGGATGCCCTAACAGCCGGGCCTCCAGGAGACAGACGTGCCGGCACGCGCAGCCAAGCAGGCCCAGAGGGCACAGTTACAGCAACCGTTGGCAGAAGGAGCCCCTCTGACCTGAGAGTCTGTCACTAAAAACCTGGCCCAGAGAAACAGCTCAAAGCTGCTGTTCTAGCCCTCTACCTAGCGAGGAGGGAGCTGGGTTACAAGAGTCTCTTGAAGCTCCTTTCCACCAACAGAGGTCCTCAGCAGACGACACACGACATTCCAAATGTTGACCATGAGGGGTGGTGGGCAGAGAAGGAACGGCTGGCTTGAACGTGAAGGGTCATGAGAACCATACGGTCGCTGTACACTTGCCCCCACAGGCGCGCGGGGCTTCTTCCCAGCGATGGGGAGAAGAGGCTGTTCAAAACCAGTGTGAGCTGGGCCAGCCTGGCCTGCCCTCCCCTTCGCCGCACCCACCCCCACACGTGCACACACAGGCCCCACCACACACTAGCTCCCGGCAGGCTCGCACTGTCGTCTATGGGACAACAGATGACAGGCTGTGTCCCAGCCCCAGCAATGGTAGCTCTAACATGAAGACAGCAAGGCCTGATCAGTGAGTACCAATGACACAAGAAACTGGCCATCTCTCTTAGGGTTGCTAATAAAAGCGTTCACACCCCAAGGCAAGTCTTTTACAGATGGAACACAGCTGCCCTTTCTGGTTATTGCCTGTAGCCCAGAGCCTCCCCCAACACGCTTCTGCTGAGTGTCAGTCCCAGGGACCGTGCCCCGTCTCTCGCCTGCACGGCTTTACCAACACTTCTCACACCCCCAAGGCCAAGTCTGGGACCGGGACTCTGTGGCCTCGGAGTCACTTCCTACCCCACTCACCTGTGACGGCATCGAAGAATTCCTCCTCGCCGTTCATCCTTCGGTAGCCGGGCTCCCTTGCCACCCGGTCTCGGCCTTTCTACGGAGTCATCATACTGGACCTACATCGACATGTAAGGAATTGTACGCGGTCAACTTTCCTTCTGGTAAAAACCCAACAAGCACTGGAGATCTAAGGGGAAACACACTGCCATATACCTAGCTTTCAAAAGTTTTATGGTTTAAAAATATTTTAAAAATACCCAATCACCATTCTTGAAATCAATCTCAATTTACAATTTAAGCAAAGAAATTAAATGAATGCTCTAACAAATGCATGATTTCAAAAAATATGAAACATTCATAATATAAATATCCGTCAATGAATAACAGATTAATAAGCACTCATTATCTGAAGATATTTTTAAAAACCCTTACCTACAGTTGTATAAGAAAATGATAAACACTAGACTCAACACCACAAGAACCAACAAGAGTTGGCGAGGACGTGGAGAAAAAGGAACGTTCGGGTGCTGTTGGCGGGAACGCAGGCCGGTGCAGCCACTGTGGAAAACAGCACGGGGGGTCCTCACACACTAAAAATAGAATTACTACGTGATCTAGTAATTCCACTGCTGGGAATTTACCCAAAGAAAACGAAACCACTAATTCTCAAAGACAAGTGCGCCCCTGTTTACTGCAGCAATATTTACAGGAGCCAACACGTAGAAGCAACAAAGTGTCCACATATAGAGGAATGGACAGAGATGATGATGATGATGGTGTGTGTGTGTGTGTGTGTGTGTGTGTGTGTGTGATGGAATATTACTCAGCCATAAAAAAGGATGAAATCTTGCCATTTGCAACAACATGAATAAACCTAGAGAGTATTATTATGTGAAGTAAGTCAGAAAAAGACTAATACCACACAATTTCACTCATATATGGAACCGAAAAACAAATGAATAAACAAAGAAACAAACAAAAAGCAGAAACAGACCTGTAAATACAGAAAAGAAACTGCCAGTTGCCGGGGGTGGGGGAACAGGGGAGGGGAGGTCCAGGCTTCACAGCGGTGCAGGCGTGGCTTGGGGATGTCTTCAATGGTGCTGTGATAGCGGGGTGGTGACGGGGGGCAGCTACACTCATGGTGAGTTCAGCATCATTGGGTTGTACACCTGAGACTCACGTGATGTTGTGTCAATTATACTTCCATTTTTAAAAATAACAAGTTTTTAAAAAGAAAACAATGGGGCGCAGTTAAGCATCTGACTCTTGATTTTGACTCAGGTCATGATCTCAGGGTGGTGAGATCAAGCCCGCGTTGGGCTCCGTGCTGGGTGTGGAGTCTGCTTGAGAGTCTCTCTCCCTCCGCCCCTCCCACCCCGTGCACTAGCTCTCTCCCCCCTCCCTTTCTCTCTAAAAAAGACAACCACGGAATGATTGATGTGGGGGAACTTGCTGGACAGGCGGAAGGGCAGGCCAGTTGCGGTGAAGTTCTCACACGTCTAGGGTTCAAACATAGCCCAGAACCTCCCGATGAAGGTCGCTACAAACACGAAAGTCACAACTATGTTCGAGTACGTGTGTCACACCGACTTTAAGCCAAGTTTCCATCCCAGAGAATTAAGGCAGCTGGATAAGGGAGCTGCTATTGACACAAACTGAAATCCACTTATATTTTCTCAAAATTATTTTAGCAGAACTCACGCACCCCTTTATGAAAAGCAGTATTTTATAAACAGTAAGAGACTGAAGCAGGTCAGCCTTATCCCAAAAGGTTTCACTTTTTATTAAAACAAGCTGAGTCTACGTCTAACTGTGTTAGTAGCACAGAGGTGGGGCCCAGAGCCCTCCCCCCGGTTCTAAGGGAAGCAAAGACACAGACCGTCCCCAGGGAGGGAGGTGCCCTCCGTTCTTAGAGTGGCGACACAGCGCTGGACCCTCTCCGGCCCTGTCCTGAGCATACAGGAGCTTTCCCGCTACGCAACAAACCAGCACGAAGTCACTCCATTCTTCCTACCCTGAAAGGCTCTCTCAGAGATCCCTTTCTCTTTCCCACCATGCGGAGCCAGGCACCAGGCAGCTTCTGGAAACACCCATACAAAGCCCCGCTCAGCAGTCCAGGATTTGTTGCCGGCGCACGTTAGAGAAGTTACCACTTCCTCTAATTCCTCTCCGACGTGACCTGTCTCATCTACAACACACAACAACTTGCTTGGCCCCTCTGGAAGCCACTCAAAGGAACCAGGGTCCCTGGAGGAAAAATGGCTGAATCCAGGACTGGGATCCCTCTCGGGCAGCAAGAAGCCGGGGGCTTCATCCCAAGGCCGAGGATGAGCCCACAGAGGCTCCCGCTGCAACAAGGGAACCGTCGGAGCGCCAGCACACAGCAAGAGACTTGAGACGGGCCAGATACAGCTAAGCCCTTGAGCTCCTACAGATGCTGGGAAGGAGACGAGGTGGTCACCCTGGGTGATGCCCACACACACTTCTGAAACCAGTCAACAACAGGGGAGCACCAAGCCTCCATCCAGCTTTCTTTCTTGCACGGGCTCTGGGCCACCATCTGGCCAAATGACAGAGGGGTGCTGCCAGACAGCCGTGCTCCAGCGAACCCGTGCGGAGGCAGTGAAGCTGTGTGCACGGCGCTGCTGGGTGACATACACGAGTGACTGCATCCGGTGCCAGTGCCAACCACCAGCAGCACTGCAGGACCTGAACCGGGTGCGCCACGTGCCCCCCAGCACAGGAGCACGCCGCCCCCTCTCCACCATGGTGCACAGAAACTCCAGCCCAGATGTGGCCTGGCCTCCAGCTCTAACCACCAACTTAAGGAACACAGAGCACAGAGAAACAGGCTGAGCTCCAGCCTGACGACAGAGTTGGCAAAATCCAGACTCTCGGCAAGTCTGCAGGACAGACCCAGCTTCTTGGAGCAACAAATCACAGGGGATGGAGAGGGAGCGGGACGGTGGTCTCCCAGGTGTGCACGGCCCGTTGGCTACGCATTCAACTACACCCGGAAACGGTCAGCAAAACCTACCCAGGATGAAAGCGCGGGAGAGAGTGGAGGGCGGCCGTGATCCTGACTGAGAGGAGAGTTTCAGGGCATATACGTAGGTCAAAATTTACCATATGGTTTAAATATGGGTACTTTGGGGGCGCCGGGGTGCTCAGTCATTAAGCATCTGCCTTCGGCTCAGGTCATGATCTCAGGGTCCTGGGATCGGGCCCCGCAGCCAGCTCCCTGCTCAGCGGGAAGCCTGCTTCTCCCTCTCCCACTCCCCCTGCTTGTGTTCCCTCTCTCGATGCCTCTCTGTCAAATAAATAAATAAAATCTTTAGAGATAAAAATAAATAAATAAATAAATATGGGGACTTTGTTGTACGTCATTAAACCGCAAATAAGGTATTTTTTAAAAAAGGCACAGGTGTCCTAATGGCATTCGTTACCAGAGGCCTTCTCTTTAGAGCTACACACTGAAGTCCATGTGGATGGAAGTAATGTGGAAGCAGTGGGCGGGCCAATCCGTGGCCCCAGCCAGTCACTGCGGAAGCCGGGATGGGCGCACAGGGGCCCTCGTGCTCTGCCGCCTGCCTTCCTGTACCCTAAAAATCTCCCGTGATAAAAGGTACATTAAAAGTCATGACATTTTCCTTTTTTATATGCTTTCTCACCCAGAACAAAAGTTCTAATGTTAAAAGTAAATCAATCAAAATGTATGGAAATCTTTAAACTGAGGGTATAAAATGTCAGGCTGGAGAAACGCTGGCTGTCAGCCAGGCCACCGCTGAGCACCGGGCCCTGCCTGGAAGGCCTCTCCCATAAACCCCACACGGGCACTCCACAAGGTCAATGACGGAGTTTTCACAGCACCCCTCAGGCTGGCTCACATTTTACAAGTTCAGTAATTAATTCCAACAGTCTAGAGGTCATTCCTGAAAGAGCTGGGCAATCGAACCCCCCACGGCCACAGCCCATCGACACGAAACTGCGAGTCCCCTTGCACCTTCCACCAACATCTGCTGACTGCCGCTTGGCGCCAGGCCTGGGGGGCCCCGGGAGGCCTCTGCGGGGCAGGCTTCCCGTGACGTTCCAGCCCTGGGTCCTGCACACGCGTGTCTGCCCACCTGACCTCGCCGCAGGAGAGGGGCCCCTGCTGCCCCGGGCCCTGCAGCATTGGTCGCCCGCCCACGGGCTGAGCCGCCTGGGGCACTGGACATGGGTTTCGCACCCCCAAATCCGGCCCACACTGCGGAGGGGAGTGCAGGGCCGTGTGCATAAAGTGCCCCAAGCAAGAAGGCCATGGAACTGAGGGACACTCAGGCTTTATAACTCAGTCCTCTACCACAATAGACGGACGGACGGACGGAAAGTCAACTCTTCAAGAAACAGCATGAACAAGAAGGCAGAATTCAGTATTTCCTACATATGTTCTTCTTCAGGCAGGTTTTACTGTGCATTCAGAAGACATCTGTGAAGACAGTATTTCATGAAAGGACTTTCTTTTTTTTTAATTAGCTCTTTCTGTTCAACTGCCCCTCTTCTAACTACAGAGAAAACCCAGGACACTCAGCCTGCACTGCACATCTTCACTGGCCTCCTGTCATCTTCTGCACCGCCTCAGGCCCGACGGCGATGCCACGGGGCTGACCTGGCCTCATGGAGGACACAGACGAAGGAGGCAGAGGTCTTGATCCCTCCATGTGGGGACCTCCTGCCACGGGCTGCAGTGGACCCTCACTCCTAGCCTCTTCAGGGGGACACCAGCCCAGGACACCCCGCCACTCCTCCCAGTTTCCCGCAAAATGCCACTCCCTTGAGAACAGCCCTACCCAGCTCTTTACCGTGTGCACGGACTGTCCTCCGTACGTCCAGGAGCCTGGCTCCAAATGCAAGATGCCCCACTACCACTTGTACAAATACCACTCCAGTCTCGCAGATCCACCTGTACGATTCTCTTAGAAAAACAGACCTACTCACGTAGGAATAAGTGACTAGCTAAGGGGCCCAGAGGTTAATCTTCATGGTCAAGTCACTAAAGAGATGAACTTCTCTCTACAAAACAGGCAAGGCAACCTGGGTATGATCTTCACGAAGAAAGAAAAGGGCTCTAGCAATATGAAAACTCTGAAAGTTAAATATCAATTGTGAATTTAAATTGTCCAAAATAATATAAATTCTATCTAATAATTTAAAAATGCATTGGCAAGCATCAACCAGACGGAAGGTATGTAAGGAAACAGAGGACTTCACACCACAAACCAAGCAGGCTGAAGAAGCACAGAGCGTCACCCAACAGCAGCCGCAGACCCACGTTCTTCTCAAGCACATATGGGTCGGTGTCCAGCAGAGAGCGGATGTCAGGCCACAAATTACATCTCCATAGATTTTACAAAATAGATCTCATGCAAAGCATCTCCCCTGCCCGTAAGGCAATGAGTTAGAAATCAGTAACAGAGGGAAAACTGGAATATTCACAAAACTGTGGAAATTAAATGGCAGGCTCTTAAGCAAGGGACCAAAGAAGAAATCACAAGGGAAATCAGAAAATACTTAGAAACAAATGAAAATGAAAATATAACATATGCAAACTTAGGAGATGCAGCGAAGGGAGTGCTGAGAGGACTCGATGAACCAAAAGCAACATCAAAAATAAGAAAAAAATCTCAAATCAACATTACGATCTAAGAAAAAAGAACAAATACCAAGGTTAGCAGAAAGAAGGGAATAAGAAGAATAGAAAAACAGAGAAAATCAATGAAACCAAAACTTGGTTCTCTAATAAGACCAACAAAATTGATCACCTGCAGCTAGGTAGACTAAGAGAAAAACAGAGAATACTCAACTACAACCGGACATTACTACCGAGTCTACGTAAACAGACAGGACTGCATGAGAGCGCCGTGAGCAGCGGCGTGCCAACCAACCGATACCCTCACTGAAACGGACAGATCCCCAGGAACACAAGACCTACCAAGAGCACCTCACAAAAAAAACAGAAAATCTCTGACTAGTAAGGAGACTGCACCAGTAATCAAATATCTTACAGGGAAGAAAAGCCGTGGGCCTGAGGGCTTCACTGGTAAATTCTACCAAACATCTGAGGAAGAACTAACACCAATTCTTCTCAAACTTTTCCAAAAAACCGATGAAGAGGGAACACTTCCTAACTCATTCTATGCGGTCAGCGGGTCCTGAACCAAAGCCAAACAGAGACACCACAGGAAGAGAAAGCCACACACCAATATCCCCAATGGACGCAGAGGCAAGAGTCCTCAACAAAACCCTAGCGAAAGGAATACACTGAGACACAGTCAGCAGCACACTGAAAGGACTAAGCACAATGACCAACTGGGACCTCTTCCTGGGAGGCAGGCTGGTTCAACATATGAAAACGGATTTAATGCGTCACCTCAACAGAATGACAGGGAGGAAACACATGGTCATCTCAACTGATACATAAAAATCATTTGACAAAATTCAAACCTTTTCATGATAAAAACACTAACAAACTAGCAGCAGCAGGACTTTACCACAACATAGTAAGAGCTGTATATGAAACCCAGCAGCAATCCAACAGTCAACGGTCAAAGACTGAAAGCTTTTCCTCTAAGATCAGGAGCGAGACAAGGATGGCAGTTCCTCAAAAAATTAAAAACAGAATTACCATATGACCCAGCAATTCCACCTATGGGTATATGCCCAAAAGAATGGAAATCAAGATCCTGAAGGTCCTACTTGCACACCCGTGCTCATAACAGAATTAGTCACAATAGCTAAAACACGGAAGCACCCCAGTGTCCACTGCGGGATGAATGGACAAGCAAAATGGGATCTGTACGAACAACGGACTATTATTCAGCCTTGGAAAGGAGGGAAAACCCGCCACCTGCCGCCACAAGAATGAACCCTGAGGGCACCGTGCACAGTGAGATGGGCCAGTCAGCAGAGGACAAATCCCATCTGAGGCTACGTGCATGAGGTACTTAGGGAGGAGTCAAATTCAGACAGAAAGCAGGACAGTGGCTGCCAGGGGTTGGGGGAGGGGGTTAGCGTTTAATGGGAAGAGAGCTTCACTTTTACCGGATGAAAACAGTGCCAGAGACAGGTGGCGATGACAGTCGCGCAATGCTATCAATTATTTAATACCACTGAAACGCACACTTTAAAGTGGTTAAGACGGGGGCACCCGGCTGCCTCAGTCAGTGGAGCGTGTGACTCTTGATCTCAGGGTTCTAAGTTCAAGCCCCACGATGGGGGTAGAGATTACTCAAACTAGTTTTTAAAAAATGGTTAAGGTGGCTCAGTCGGTGAAGCATCTGCCTTCAGCTCGGGTCATGGTCCTGGGGTCCTGGGTTCGAGTCCCGCATTGGGCTCCCTGCTCAGCAGGGAGGCTGCTTCTAGCTTTCCCACTCCCCCTGCTTGTGCTCGCTCTCTCTGTCAAGTAAATAAATAAAATCTTTAAAAAAAATGGTTAAGATGGTAAATTTTATGTTATGTATATTTTACCACAACTTTAAAAATTGGAAAAAATACATAAGCAAGCAGTACAGACAATAAATTCGTGATAACGCACAGAGCTCAAAGGCACCGGGCGCTAAGCTCACACAGCATTACACTGAAAGGGAAAAAGTCTCCATTGTTACCAACAGCGGGATTCTAAGAAGGGACCCGCATCCTCATCTCACATTCCAGCTCCAGAGACTGTTTTTCCTTTTGACGGTCAGAGTCTGAGCAGAACCCCTCTGGCTCCCTCCCACCAGGAAACAGTGCGGCCACGCGACATCAGGCAACTGCGGAGCCAGGACAGGCGCAGGGAGGGAGGCAGACATGGACACTGAGGTGGGGGAGAGGGGACCCCAGGCTGGTCCCGCCCCCAGAGGTCACCTGCACGGGGCGGTCACAGCAGAGGCCTTCCCAAACGGATCGCCGGGGAGACACGGGAGGGCCCGCGAGGAGAGCAGCCTCAGGAACTGGACATTTGCTCAAGCCACCGACCACCTAAACCCGAGCTGCCATCATGCCCGTCCGAACGGAGGCGAGCAGGCAGCGGCCGCCTCCACCAGCATCTACAAGGCTCTCAGCGCCCTGTGGCTCTTAGTCAAGGCCAAATGCTTCTGGAAACCGGTGCGCGTCCACAGTGCGGAGGACATGGGGAGCCGCAGATGAGCGGCGGAGCGACCCAAAGTCTCCGCTGCCTCCCCGCAGGGTCTCTCCTTCTCCAGGAGCCGCCTGGCCGGCGGACCCCGGGAAAGGTGCTCCCGAGACACTGAAAGGTTAGCAGAGTGGCCCACCAAGAGCAGGAAACACAGTCAAACAGAGCTGGGAGACGGAACTCAGGAAGAGTGAAACCCAGGCTGAATGGTGATGCTGACACACCCGGAGGAGAAGGCCGCCCCTGGGGTGGCCCACAGCCCGCCGGCTCTCTCCACCAGGCAGCCCCTGAGGCAAGAGCAAGGGGCCCCAAGCCACCCATCCCCGTGCCTCCAGAGACCTCACCCCTCCCACAGCAACGCCACCGTGGGCAGACAGTGCTTCTTGGCCACAGGGTCCTTGTGGTCACTCATGTTTTAGCGTTTTAGTCTTTAAATGTCTGCTTTGCAATGAAACCCACCTGTCACCTAAAGACCGTCACCCTACTGATGCCCACTATGCCACAGTTCCCAGTCTCCTTCTTCTGTAAAACACCAAACGTGAATGGAAAGGAAGACTCAACAGCCCCGGCCCCACAGCCATGCTGCAGAACGCCCAGCCCCACTGGGGACGCTCTCATCTGCTTGGTCTGGTGCGGGAGCCACTGGCTGCGGGCGACTCTGAGCACCCAAGACGTGGCGCCTGAGACGCGGCTGATGTGTCCGACAGAGGGAACGCTCCCTTTTGTGCAATGCTAATGAACGAATGCTCTCCGCTCCAGCATCCATCCGGGACACAGCGCTCCAGGGCCTCACCGGGCTGAGAGCATGCGTGACTTCCACGCTGACCACCCGGCACCCCTGGAAAGCTCTCGTGGTCCCGCCACACGGAAGGAGGCAGGTGGAAAGGAGGTGCCCGGCAGAGCAGGGAGGGGTGGAAGCAATGGGCCGGTCCCGCGGGCAGCAACCTTCCCAAAACCCACCTGTTAGATGCGGCACAGTAAGGACATTGGGCCAGCCTGCTGTTTATTCTAATTTCCAAGCCCACACTGGACTGCTCAATTTGCACTCCTTGAAACGTGCCTACTGCCACCTGCTAAGGAAAGGTCGGGCCCTCCTACTCCCGCAGCGGGTGGACGACCTGCTCTACTCGCACGGCCTCCTCCCCGAGGAGCGCATGCGGCTGTCTGGCTCCCCGCACACACTCCCTGGGCACCTCTCACACACCCGGGCCTCAGGGACCATGGGCAGGAGCGGAGACGGACCTCCTGGACACCGCTTCCTGAGACCTGTGTGGAACGTGGTTCCACCCAGGGGCACGCAAAGCTCCATGAGAGTGCCGTTCTCAGAGCACAGTGAGGGAGCGGTGTGCCCCTATGTGTGTGGCCTCAGTCTCTGCTTTCCCCAGGTCGGTGTCTTCATCCCGGAAATCAGCTGCCTGACGCTGCATGGGATTTACAGCTTCGGCACCGCGGGGCAGACTCGGCTCTGCTTTGCGCAGACGGGCAAGCACAGCCCTACCTCAGGAAGGCGCTGCCGCCCATCCAGACCCGCCGGGCCGGCGGAGCAGCCATCGCACAAGGACTGCTGGGTTTTGTTAGGAGTCCATGCGAGAAACAGAGCGCTTCTAGGCCTGGGGAAGGTAAACGAACCCATCGTGCTATGTAAACAAACGTTGGTGTTAATCGCTGATTATTTACCCTTTTCCATGCCAACAGGGTGGCCTTGACAGGCAGGTGGAGGGTAGGCCGGCCTGGCCCGGGAGCAGCGGCAGCCAGCAGCGTGGGAGCCGCACTTGCTGCTGGGACTTGGGCGGGCCACCCGGCTCAGGAGGTGGGAGCCGAGGGCCCCACCACCCACGACAGATTCCCTCTAGTTCCTGGCCTCCACTCGACCAACCTGCTTATCGTTCAATAGCGAACGCCAGAAACACAGCACGCACTTCGAGGAACAGGAGCTTAGGATCCAGCACCAAGGATGAACGCCAGCTCTGTCGTACACACACGTTTGCTTTAATCCACCCCGTCATTCTGTGACACAGAAGCAAGGGGTTCCAACGTGCAGCCGGAGAGAATATGTGAACACACTCTGGACAGGGAGCTCTGACCACGGCCTACGGGCTGTGCTCTCAGAAAACCACCGAGCAGCCACCACGCCAGTGGACACCGTGCAGGGCGCTGAGAATCCGAGAATCCGTAGGGAGAGTCCTCCCCGACGCCCCACACCAGGCCCATCAGAATAATGGGAGGAGGCCACACACGTCCCTGGAAGCCCAGATCCAAGAGATCCGAGGCTGGACCTTGAACCTACACTTCTTACAAATTTCCCCAGGTTTTTCTGATGAGAAGCCAGGTTTAAGAAGCCCCATGATGCTAACCCAGGAGCCTTCTACCCTAACAGGCATCAGCATTCAACCCAAAGCCCAGCTACCGTAGAGACAGAAGCCACAGGCCCTCTCAGGGAGCTGGCCCCCAGCACAGGGGACCCCTCCTGCCGTCCTCCCTCCCTC
Source organism: Ursus maritimus (assembly GCF_017311325.1). NCBI lineage: Eukaryota > Metazoa > Chordata > Mammalia > Carnivora > Ursidae > Ursus > Ursus maritimus. Next base: position 46,554,251 of record NW_024424675.1, on the reverse strand, counting down.
CCTGTGACCTGCCCTGTTCTCCCTCTGGGAACGGAGTCTCTGGAACACAGGTGCTCAGTATCTAACTCAACAGGATCCTTCTCCCTCTCCGGTGCCTGACGGTGTGACCACACACACCCCCCCCTTACTGCATCTGTCCCCACAGTCACTCTTCATGATGCTTCTTTTCACTCTATAGGTTTCCAGTTTGGACGTCAAATCACACAGTCATGCTGGTTTTAAGGCAGCAGAAGTCACCTTCCAGGCAAGCGGGTGGCCCAAGGTGTCAGGCTGCAGCTCATCTTTTCTCACGACCAGCCTTTGATCAGCCTTCGTTTGTTCAGTAAAACACAGCCTTCCCGCCCCCATGACTGCCATAGGTTTTTCTAGAATCTGGATTCAGTACAGCTTCCCTACAGACCATTCTCATGTGTATTATGCTCTGTCCCGAGAACCCCCGCACCAGCCTGAAACAAGCCTTCCTCTGGGAACTTTCTAACCCTTCGTACATGTATGAACTCAGCAGTCAGACAGGCCTGTCCACCCAGATGGTTCCCACTGCTGACAGGCCACAACCCTGGGGACAGCCCCAGATCCTGAGCATCCAGGGACCCAGGGCTTCTGGAACAGACCATCAGGCTTGGTGGGATGATGCCCAGAAGAGCACCCCCTCCACCCCACCCTGCTCAGGCCCCAAGGCTGTGGAGCCAGGGGCCAGTTCGGCCAGGACTGATCCCAGAGTTTGTGTCTCAAAACCACTCTGCAGGCACGACCTTGACAGAAAGACGAAGAGAGCAGAGACACACAGCAGGCCAGGGTCTTCCAACATCATGCTTCTTCAAAACAGTCCTTTCAGATTTTTTTAAGATTTTCTTTCTGGGGGAGGGGGTCACCTGGGTGGCTCACTCAGTTAGGTGTCTGCCTTGCGCTCAGGTCATGATCCCAGGGTCTTGGGATGGAGCCCCGCATCTAGCTCCCTGCTCATCAGGGTGACTGCTTCTCCCTCTACCCCTCCCCCCTGAACATGATCTCACGCTCTCTCTCATGCTCTCTCTCAAATAAAATCTTAAAAATATATATATATATTTTTAAGTTATCTCTACACACTACGTGAGGCTCGGAACTCACCGCCCCAACATCAGGAGTCACATGCTCTAGCGACTGAGCCGGTCAGGCACCCCAAGACAGTCCTGTGTAAGGGCTTACTTCCACTGTTTAGCTCACCACAAAGATTATAGTATTTGTGTGACCTGAAGATCCAGTTGAAAGAACGGTGATTTGAAATTTTGCCAGATAACCCAAAATTGTTTTCTGAGTTTGGAAAGAACAGGAAGAAACGCCATCAAGTTCACAAATACGTCTATGTGGCTCTCGGTCACACATTTCTGAAGGAGAGCTGCCGGGACGCGCCGTACCCCACACCACGCTTCTGAGTCAGGACTTGACCCCAACCCGTATGCCACGCGCTCCAACACCAAACTGACAGCAGAGACACAGACCAACCAGTGTACGTGGACTCTGCGTTTAAAGTGTTAGACTAGAACCTAAGATGTTAACTCTGAGGACGGAAGCACTTTTTATTAATCAGTCACGTTCAAATACGAGCTCAGTCTCAACAAGCTACGAGCCAGTGCTCCACGCTCAGATCAAGTCGCACACGGGACAATGTGTGCTCAGAACTAAGCCCGGTGTCCGCCCGCAACGGAGCCCTGCAGTGATGTCCGCGTGGGGGGGCCCTCCGCTGGGTTACAGGGATTCGCATGGGGCCGGGGGTGTTCTCCTAAGTCCTGTACAACCTCATCTCAATAGTCGGAACTGAAAAGTTTACTGGAACTCATTTCGACAGAACGTAGCCCTGCCTACCAAAGGCGGCCTTGGCTTCAGTTCTAAACCACGTCCCTGTGTGTCTGTGCGTCATGGTCAATGTCAACACGAAGGTGTGCGGCGCACCTGTGACAATCCTGCGCACTCACCATTACACTGTCACAGGCATCCCGCTTTACAGCCACAGACGCTGGAAGCACGAAAAGAGAAGTCGCCCTGCCCCCACCCAAGTCAGAGTGCCACAGCCAGAGCCTGCGTGCCCCTGGCCTGGGCGCTCCCCACTGCCCCCACCACCTTCAGAACGACCCAACTCTTGAATGCAACATGTCAGCCACCTCAAGGACCGACATCACAGCTCTCACTCAAAGATGAAAGCCCCACCTGCCTCATATCCGCCACAGCCAAATTCCCAGGAAAAGACCAGGCCTTGGCTTTTCACAGAAATACTTAAATCATTTGCAAGAGACAGCTAACCCCGTTTGGAGACAGCACAGGAGTACATAACAAGTTTCAAAAACTTCCCCACCAAAAAAACAAATGTCACTTTTATAATCAGCTGAAAGTAATAAAATCTTAAAAGATTCGTTTGCCAGCATTTCCTGGAGGGCAGAGGGCACAGCAAAGGGACATGAGGGTGAAAGTCAAGGGTACCTGTTACACAGGACAGTAATACCGCTCGTCAAAGTGTCACACCGAGCACCAGTCTGACCCCTCTACACACACATGACACAAGCAATGCCGGAAGCGCATGCTTCACGGCCACCGCAGCAGGTGTGCTCAGAGCTGAGTGTGGGCCACAACCTCATAGTCCCGGCTGTGTGTCCGTCCTCACCCTGCTCCACCGACTCGCCCTGCCACGCAGTGCATCTCGACCACCTTGCTGCCAACCAAGGAGCTGGGCGGCACAGGGACTATTTCAGCAAAATCTGGGATAGCCAGATGGAGAATTACTTTATTTTAGAGAAGTAAAATGGTTTTATAAACACCTGTGCTCACAAAAAATGAAAATCTATCAGATATATATGCTGTAAGAAATAACAATTCGGACACAGAGTAATGCAGCGCAATTAGAATATTTCAAAAGAAAATGTGAAGAGGAGATCATAAATAATTTTGGTTTAAAAAGGCAATATGGGGGCGCCTGGGTGGCTCAGTCGGTTAAGTGTCTGCCTTCAGCTCAGGGCGTGATCCCAGAGTCCTGGGATCGAGCCCCACATCAGGCTCCTCCGCTGGGAGCCTGCTTCTTCCTCTCCCACTCCCTTTGCCTGTGTTCCCTCTCTCGCTGGCTGTCTCTCTCTCTCTGTCAAAAAAATAAATAAAATCTTAAAAAAAAAAAAAGGCAATATGGAGAGGTATTTAAGAGTATAAACTCTGAAGCCAGCCTACTTGGGTTCAAATCCCTGCTCCCTCACCTACTACTGTGTGACTCAGAGTAAGTCACCTAACCTCTCTGTTCCTTGGCTTCCTCATGAATACACTAAGGATGTCAGCACCACACGAAGGAAGTGAATCTCATGTGCTCACAGCCGTCCTGGGAAAACAACTGTTACAAATTAACAGCACCTGAGTTGGGAGCTGTTATTAATGCAAGGACATATGATGCAAACAGGAAAAGCAAATTCTACAGAGGAGATTCGGTCATCCGTACACTGTCCTGTTCTCAATGACAGCACCATGCCAGGCACCATGCTGGACAAGGAGGAAGTACAGCCCGTAAGGTTCCTGTCCGAAACAAGAGGAAAGGGAACTAACCATCTGGAGCACCTACTATGTGCTAGGGACTTGGGCGGGGGGGCGCTCTGTCATGTGCTCATCAGCCCTGCAGGTAAATGACACATGTCCCAAAAGAACTGCAGCTAGGGGAGAGGGGAAAGCACCGCCCAGCAGACAACATCAGGAAGGGCCTTCCACCTTGCTGCCCAATAACGAGCCAAGAGGACCTGGGTCCCCCTGCAGCCCCAGGGCTGTGTCCTCCCAACATCCCCATTAGGTTGGAAGGGTCAGTCCGCAGGGGAGGCGGCCGGCTTGGCAGAAATGCCCGCTGAACCGAACTGAAGGAGGCCAAGTCTCCAGGTGCCCCCAGGAGGTCCTGAAAAGGGGCTAACGCTGCAGCTGCTGGCTCCGGCCGGCAGCTGGTCCTGGACTAACATTCAGAATAAAGACCCGGGGATGTGAGCACGGCTCCCCGGGAGCACCGTCCCGCCCCGGCTTCTCCTCCAGCACAGGCGGGAAGCCCGAGCCGCGCCTGCCCAGGGCCCTGACCTGCGCGTGCACTCAACAAGTCCGGAGGCTCGCTGTGCCACCAGAGCTCACGTCTAACTTGGGTGACACCGGAGCCGGGCCAGGAGCGCCCGCAGCACGACGGCGGCCGGCCAAGCGCGGGGCGCCGCAGCCCTCCTCCCACAGGTGGTCGCCGGGGCGGCCGGGTCCCCGCCAGACGCTGCCCTTGGGCGGCGCGCGTACGACCCCCGAACGCGCCCCCGCCCGCTCGCCAGCCCCCCAGCGGGGCCGGCCGGCGCGCCCCAGCCTCCCAGCCCACCCGGCTTCCGGCGCCGCAGTTGCCCGGCGACGCGGGGCCCCCGCCGCCCCCCGCCCACCGCCAACTTTCCTCCCAAGTTTTCCCGGGGCCGCGGACTGGCGGGCCGGCGGGGCAGGCGGCGGGGTCTGGCCGGGGTTGGGCGGGCGGGGGCGGGGGCCCGGGCCGGGCCTGGCCGGCAGGAGGTGGACGCGGGGCTCCGGCTCCCCTCCCCCCTACCCCCGGCCCCGCCCGGCCTCCCGCCCGCCCGACGCCCGCCCGAACCACGCCAACGCGGGGCTGGGGTCCCGGGCCGCTCACCTGGACCGCAGTCTCTCTGGCGCCGGCCGAGCCTCGCCGCCCACCCCGCCCCCGCCCCGCAGGCCCGCGACCCGCTGACACCGAGGCGGAAGTGCGGCCGGCCGCCGGGCAGACTGACAGCCCGCGCTCGCCACTCGCAGCGCCCGGCGCCAGAGCGACGGTCGCCGCCCGCCCAATCAGCGCCCGGCCCGAGGGCCGCGCCGGGAGGCGGGCCTATGCTAATCATCTCGCCGGGAAGGCACCCCCCCACCACCCCTCGGGAGTCCCGCCCACGCGCAGGAGTGACGCCACGGACAGCCAGTCACAGCAGGGGGAGGCGGGGTTATGCAGATATTGACCCTAAAGGGGCGGGAGAGAGGGAGGAAGGGGCGTGGCTGGACGAGTTGAGTTTACAAACCGCGGGTCAGGTGGCGGGGGCGCTCCGCGGGCAGGTACCTCTGCGCCCGCAGCTCCCAACCGCTAGGGACGGGCGGAGACGGGAGTCATCCTCTCAAAGCTGTCTCCCTCAGCTCAAGCGTCTTGCAGGGCTCCCCATCGTCCACCATCCTTGGCATACCATTCATGTCTCATCAAAACCCGGCACCAATTTATCCTCTGCATCCTTGGCAGTTCAGTCCTCTGTTTAAAACCCACTGATCTGTAGTGGCTCCGTGATTGAGCCCAGAAGCTCTGGACTCAGACCCCGAGCTTGCATCCTTATCAGCTGTGTGGCCTTGGGCAAGTTGCATAACCTCTCTGAGCCTATGAGCACCCAGATTTTCCTTCACAAACCAGACTTCTCCCACACTCATCCCATTCAAATCATGGGTCTGGTTTGGAGTGACAGGAGCCAGCCTAGCTGCTCAGAGTCACAGCAGCTGGTTCAGGGGTGAGCAAGAGACGCTGTCCTGGCCAATGAGGGTCAGCCCTGAGACATGCTGGGGGCCAGAAGGAGGGCTAAGGCCAGATAACTCTCCCATCTGCCCACAGACCTCTCCAGAACTGGGCTGGGGGAGAAAAGGATGCACGTCTGGAGCTACTAGTGGGCATCTTGCCACCATGAGGGGAGGAGCCGCCAGGGAATGAAGCCAGCCCAGAGGAAAGCAAAAACAGATCTCCTGGATCACCCGGAACAGCTACACCATAAGTAAGCTCTGTCCCAGACTTTTCAGTTATATGAGCTACTCTATTTCCTTTGCTGCTTAAGCCTGTTTGAGTACAAAGGAGTAGGGGGTCCCTGCAACCCCGAGAGTACCGATAGATTACCCGTGACCACGTGGCACAATGAAATGGCCCCGCTCATTGCTGCCTCTTCCACAAAGCCAGACCCACGGGAGCTTCTTCACTCCCTCCTCAGAACGTGATTCCTCATTTCTAGCAAGGAGGAGGGACTGACAGGTCCCCCCAGTAGGACTAGGGGTGCCTTGAGGGCAGGGGCAGGTCTTGGCTGCCCCATAAAGATGAGGGCCCAAGAGAGTGGGTGGGGTCTCTGGCAGGATGGGGCCCAGGCTGCATTTCTGGGCCCAGAAAGCCTGTCATCCCCCATCCTAGGTGCTGGCCCCGCTCACGGTTGGGCCCTGTCGGCGGGGCCGCTGGCGTGCTGGGACTGAAAAGGAGCTCTCCCAATCTCTGCTGTAGAGAGAAACCAGGAGGGGGCGGGGCCAGGCCTCAGAAACAAAGGCGTTGCCATGGTTACCCCTGAAGAAACCGACCCCAGCAGGCGCGGGAGGTGCATGCAGGCCCCCAAGCCAGGACAAGGACAAGGCCTGTTGCCATGGAGATGCTCCGAAGCTTTCCTCCTGGGCCTGGCCCAAGTCCAGTGCAGGGTCCCGAAACCACCATCCGCCATCCTGATCAGTCTCTAAGACTCTGACCTAATGCAAAGGACATGCTCCGAGGGGTTCAAACTACTGGCTCAAACTACTGGCTCGCCCCTCAGCCATGACCTCTGGGGTGAGTGTAACATCAGAGAGCTATGGCCAGAGGAGAGACTGGAGTGGACAGTCTGTCTGCCCACGGACCACCCAGGGCTGAGCTTGACCACCTCTGCCTTGGCCTTGGGGTGGGGTAAGGTCTGACCCCAACTGGGCCCTGCAGCTGGGATATCAGTTTACCGCCTTTAAACAGATGCAATAACCCGAACTCCAAGGGTTGGCTGCTGGTCCTCCGTGCTCCTCATGGCCAGGATTGAGCGGGGGTCCCCTCTTGGTTGATGCCTGGAAGGATGGTGCATGGGACCAAATCAGGAGCAGTTTTCATGATCTTCACTAGGTCAAGAGGCTGATTCCAAAGACAAAATTTTCTAAGAATGGGATGGAAGACAGGAGCAGAAGAGGAGACAGAGGGTTTGGGACCATGCAGTGATGATGGTGGTGATGACAGTTGGTGTTCTCCAGGGTCCAGCAGCTCACACGTGTGCAACAGCCAATCGAGTAGAGGCCGTGTGTCAGCTCCACTGTGCAGATGAGCAGACCGAGCCTCAGGCACGGAAAATGACTCACCTCAGGCCTGCAGGGAGGAAGTGGTCCAGGCACCGCGTGGCTCTGTGGACCCATGGCCCAGCACGGCCCAGGAGCTTGTTGGAAAGGCAGGGATTTGCCCAGACCTCTCTGCTGGGGTCTGCACCTGAATAAGATGCCCAGGTGTTCCTGGGTGGCTGGGACCTCTGGGGGCCTCATGGGTCATAATAGTAACTGACCGATTACCTGCCCGGTGGCCGCAGGGGTGGGGGGGGCTTGTCACAGAGTCTCCTCCACCCTGAGCACTCAGGCCTGGCTGGGCTCCCAGAGTCCTCTCTGGTGGGGGTTCAACCATGTGTGTGCTCTCAGAGCTTGGAGAAGCACTGGGCTAGTAGATAACTTTTGGGGTATCTGCTCCCACTGGAACTGCTCTCAGACCAGGCCAAGCCCAAGAACGAACCCTACAGTCATGTCTGCCTATCACTCACCACCCCAGAATCGGATCCTCCCTCTCCCAGCTCCTGCAGGAGCATCAGTCGGTACCGTGACCCATGAGTTCTGTGGGCGGCTGATGTGTGGGCCCGGAGCTTGGTGTGCTGGGCTCCAGAGGTCCCAGCTGTGGGCACAGGTGCCCCGACTCTGCCCTCAGGAAGCACGTTCACCTGCATTGTCCTCCTTCTGTCTGCCTCACCACGAGGAGGCAGAACAGAGATGATCGCCCCCCTTCAGACGGGGAAACTGAGGCTCAGGGAGCAGAGCAGTTTGCCCATTGCAGAGCAGGTCTGCAGCCAGAGCTACCCCATTAGCCCAACAGGGCTAGGTGTTCAAGGGTGCTGGGCGCCCAGCACCGCTGGCCTGGCCTTAGCCCTGTGGGGGGCGCGGCCCGAATTCACTCCTTTCCCTGCCACCCCCAGGCCTTTGGAGAGGACATTTTCCACTCCCTCCTGTGGAATGCTGGGGAATCTTTCCTCTGGATGCAGCCTGGGCGGCCAGAGAACACTGGCCACCGAGGCCTGGCCCCGGCCCTCACGTGGCCCAAGCAGATCCTTCCCCATGCAACTTTCTCATCTCCTCTGCAACGTGACAGCACTCGGCTTCCCCGTCGTCGGAGGAGAGTATTTTTAGTTTTGAACCCACCACGTGAAGAGAGACAAGTTATCAATAGCAGCGGCAAAGGGCTTTTTCTTTTTTTTCCCCATGGCTTTGGGACCTGAGCAATCTGCACCCATTGAATTCTGCCAAAAGAAGAAGAAATGCATTCCTCTTACCAACTTTTTACCCCGCGGCTTCCTCACCGCTGTGGCTCTGCCAGCCAGCTCTTCCCGGCTCAACCCCACCTGACTCAGCAGCGCCCCCGACTCTGGGGGAGGAAGGCGGCCCTGAGGTCAGTCTGCCCCAGGAAGGAATGGGCAGGAGTGAGCTGACCCCCAGGGGCCAAGACAAAGGGCAAGGCAGAGGCCAGAGCCCCAGAGCAGGCAGGCATGAGGGGGCTGGTGGGGCCCTGACTTCCATGCTCATAGAGTTGACATAGGCCCCATTTCTAGCTTCAGTAGCAGCCCTAGCATTTATTGAGCACTTACTATGTACCCAGTGGCAGCCTAGCACCTGTGAGTGCACCTTCCCAAACCAGATGCCATGGAATCCCAAGGCCTTTCTGGCTGTTATCAGGTGTTTCTGGAGGAAACGTCTCCGTGGTCAAGCAGGTTTGGGGAAAGCTATTAAAATAAAGCCAACAAATGTCTCCCTCCAATGCAGGGTGTCCCAGGGCCCTTATCATTCTGGTGTAGGGGGAGACTCCCAGAGACAGAAGGCCCAGCTGCAGAGCCAGGATTTATTGGAACTAGGCACCTTTTTTCCGTGGAGTGTTTTGCACGATCCCGGAGTGGCCTCCCACCTTGCTGGGGGACATTCAGACCAACTGGGCTGCCTGCCTTTAGGACTAGCTGGAGGTACATATACAGAAACTCAGAGTAACACAGCCTTCCACAAGATAGAGATGTACTTCTGTTGCACATGACACAGCCCAGGCTGTCCAGGGCTGGCAGGGGCCGTGCATCATCAAGGACCCACTTCCTACCTGTTGTGCAACTTTTCTAGAGCTAGCTTCCATCCTCACATTCACCTCATGGCCCAAGATGGCTGCTGGCAGTCCAGCCATCTCATGCATATTCGACCAGGAAGAAGGAGGCAAAGACAGAAGAAGCACAGAAGTGCTGCCCCACCAGGGGAGTCAGCTCCCTTTGAGGGTCTGTCCCTGACAGCACCAGGCACTTCTGCTCACATCTCACTAGCCAGAACTGCATCCCATGCCATTCTTGGTGGGAGAGCAGCATTTTAAGCTGAGTGCATTACCAGCCTAAACAAAACAGAGGACTCAGGGGAGAAGGTTATGGGTGGGAGCTGGTCAGAGGACCTGCCTGCTGGCCTCTCTGAACAGAGACCCTTGAGACCACCCAGAGTCCTGTGGCTCCCAGTCTGCTCCAGCTCCAGCCAGGGTACGGGCAGAGACGTGAACACCTCATAAGGTGGGCTCTGGGAAGACAAGGCAGCGCCGGACCCAAGGGAGAGCTCTCGGCTCCAGTCCCCGACTCCCTTGCTGCACACGGCTTGTGCCGCGTGCCTGGCAGATGCTTAGCATTGTCCCTGAGCGCTGAAGTACTCAGCGGGGGCCTGTAGGTTCCCTTCCTGGCTATGCCCTGACTTCAGGCAGGTGGCTCCTTCTTGCAGGACCGGTGGAGCACCCGCTGAGCCGGCGCGGGGGTGCCCGCATGGGCAGGCATGGGCCCAGGAGGCCACAGGGGACCCCAGACAAGGAGAAGGGGAGGGTGGACTCTGCTCCTTCTCTCTCCACTCTTTCTAGGGGTCTGCATGGGACGGAAGGGGTGTGGGCACATCTGTGTGCGGGGGAACCGGTAGGGTGGGCCAAAGCAGGAGGAAGGACAGCTTGGGCTGGTTCAATTTAACTTGCCAGGGGAGCTGCCAGGTTCGGGGGTCAGAGGGGGGCACAATTTAACCAGCCTGGGGTCCAGGGAGGAGCTGGTCACAGGGGCACCCCCCCCCAGCAGCTGCACTCTAACTCCAGCAGGTGGGGTTGGGGGTGTTGGATAGGAAACGCTAGGGCATTTGGGGTTCTTCTGGGGGTCAGTGTGCTCCCTCCATGCCATCCCTAGGAGGTGAAGGCAGGGCAGGGGAGAGGAGGGGACAGCTCGCAACCATGTGCCAGGCACGCCCCAGGCCTGCCTTTTGGCTCGCAGTGGAGGGGCAGGCTGGACTGTGCCCCTGGTGGGGGGTGTCATGGCTCAGGGGTGTGCAACCCGTGTAGTCACGTGAGGCTGCGTGCCCGATTCACTGCTCTGCTGTTGCCGCTTGACATTGTCAATTTCTGGGGCGGGGGCCCACATTTTTATCCGGCACTAGGCCCCACAAATTCTGCAGGTGGCTCAGTACAGGAATCAGGGTACAGGGGTGCTGCCCCTCCAGTTCCGGTCTTCGGGAGTTGCACGCAGCCAGCTGGGGAGCTCTGTCCCCTCCAGGCAGGGTGGAAGGCTGGGTGAGCTGGGCAGGTTTGTTCTGGGGAAGAGGCCTCATGCTGGAAACTTTGCCAGGGCTGCCCCAGCTCAGGGAAGGTGGCCTGCCCAGGACTCACACAGCCCAGGGCACCACCAGAGCCAAAGCCAGCCGGGCACCTCCCCCCACTCCCCTGGCCTTGGAAGTGACATTGCTTCCCAGGCTCCTAGCCGCGACCATGGTAGGTGCTTATAAACGCCCTGGCTGCTGGCAGGAGGGAGTGCAGGTGGTCTGGGCAGATAGCTGGGGTTCCGATGGGGCCCGTGCGGGTCCGGGCCCTGCTGCTTGTGAACAGGGGGTCTCTCCAAGCCTGTTTCTCCAGGGCTTGGCGGCACCCAGAGGAGCCCCAGGTGTGTAGAAGCGCCTGCGGAGGCGGGCAGGCACAGGCGTGTCCCCTGAGCTGGGCAGCAGGCGCTCTCCCCCCACCCCCGTCTCCAGGAACAGCCGGATTCTCTTGCGGGGCCTCTGCCCACAGGCTGACCCCATCCCTTGTCTCAGGCAGGGCACATGACCGGGACCGGGGACATCACCGCGGCACTTAGGCATCATCAGGCAGACCAGGGGCTCGGTCACGAGGCCATACGCTGAGGCCACGTGGAGGGGAGCGCGGCTGAACCGAGGGCTGGGAACGCAGGCTCGGGGAGAAGTCCCCAAGCACCTTTCTCCGCACATGGGGAGAGGCCTCTGGAGCCCTCTACTCCCCATCGGGGCATCCCGGGCTGGGGCCACCCTTCTGGATGGTGCACAGGTGAGTCACTCGGGGACGGGCTCCAGGGAGCCCCAGAGGTTTTCAGGAGGCTTTTAGCCAGTGGTTTATCCAGTATTGTTACCACTGTACAGATGGGAAAATAGAGCCCAGGGAAGGGCTCATTGCTCCTCCTATGGGTGTTTCCAGCTCTGCATAAATCAGCAGAGCAAGTTTAGAAAATGTGAGAGGATTATGCAGTGCAGGGAAAAGGTACACCCAGGCTGAGTCTGGCAGGGGCGGGGAGGGGCGGGGGAGGGGGTAGGGGGAGGAAGATGGCAGAGACTGGGGGAGAGGGCAGGGGGCGGGGAGAGGGCAGGGAGGGTGGAGAAGATGGGGTGGAGGGAAAGATGGGGGTAGAGGGCAGGGGTGAGGGAGTGTGGTGAGAGGGCAGGGAGGTGGTGGAGAGGGCAGGGGCGGGGGGAGGGGAGGGAATGGGCAGGGGTCTCACTGGGGTAACAAGCCCTGGGGAGAACCCTGGTGGCCCCGCTGCACACCTGCGGGAGACAAGTCTCTGGTCTGGGTCTGGGGGCTGACACTCCGCTGTCCACTTTCTGCTGGTCGCCTTGGTGGAGGAACCAGGCTCCCGCAGGGACCGGAGGACATCTTCCTTATCTGGACCCTGCACCCCCAGCACTGAGACACTTGGATCATTCGGCGTTTTCCTGACAGACATAGCCCCCCCCCCCGAGCCACCCCATGCCCTCGGGGCCACAGAGGCTCCTTGCCAGGGCCAGGCAGCAGGCACGTGGGCCCCTCATTCAGGCCCCGTGGGGCTCCCCTGAATGCTGTGTCAGGAAGGAAGCGGGGCGCAGGGCTCCACACAGGGTCAGGGGGATGCTCATCTGCTGGGGGCTAGCACTGTGCACACACCCCCTTGGGGCCCAGCATTACTGCTTCCCAAGAGCAGCACGGACAAGACGAGGAAGAGCCGGACTGACCATGAGGGCTCCGGGGTGGGGAGGGCAGCATGGGGACCCATGGAGTGGGAACAGAAGTTTGGCCGGGCTTCAGGTTCCAGGGCCAGACCTGGGCTTTGGGGGACCCTGACGAGGTCCAAGATGGGGACTGTCCACCTCTCAGCCTCCCCACTAGAGGAGCCGGGCAGCAGCCAGTCGGGGGGAAAGGCCTGCAGCAGCCAGAGTCCCAGGGCGGCTCTCAGTGAGCCCAACCCAGAGGTCACCCTATCCCCGGCCCCAGACAGACTCCCCGACCAGTACCGCGCTGAGCTCAGCTGTGCCGTCGGGAAAAAGGCATTGCTAGCCCCTGTGTGCAGCCCCAGCCTGCCCGGCCTTGACCTCCAGGCCTGGGCTCTGCAGATGGACTGCGGTCACTGGGCCCATCCCACCTGGTCATCAGAGGAGAGGGCCAGCGCAGGACAGGAACGGCGAAGGGAGAGGGAAGGTCAGCCCTGGGTGACGCACGGGGATCTAATGCTCTGAGATGGTGGCGCTGCTGGGCAGAGGGCGGAAAGCAGCAGAAACACGCTCCGGTCAGGGCAGGACCTCCAAGGACAGGCAGATGGCAGCCAGCAACTGACCAGCTGCCGGCCAGGAGTCCAGACAAAGGCCTGGCTCAGGGCAGGGAGGGGCCAAGTCCTGGGCAGGGAGCTCTGGGATTGGGGTACCGCTGTCGTCATGGGAGAGGACCCTGGGCACCATCCCCACCCCTCCCCACTGGCCCACTGCCACAAGCCCCGGAGCTGGGCCCTGGGTCGGCGCGGCCCATCCCCACCTCTGTCCAGGCCAAAGACCCCTGGAAGTTTGAGATTTACCATCCGGGACCTGATCTAGTGAGCTCTGGTCCAAAGGCCCTCTGGAGCAGCCCTGGCTGGGGAGCCATGGCGCGTGCTGGGTCCAGATCCCCGGGCCCAGCGACCTGCAGCGGGGCTGGGTCACAGCCACAGAGGCCCCACCTAATACTGTCAGGGATGTGGCGGAGGCTCCCAGGTCCCAAGGCCCCCAGACTCTCCCTAGGCCCTGCACCAGCCACACACAGACTGACCCAGGGCTCTGGAGGAGCTCTCTTTTCTGTTTTCTCCATCATGGAGTCATGTTTTGCCTGTGGAGGGAACTTGCACAGATGAAACGTGTTTCATTCATTCGGCAAATACTAACCAGCCAGCCCCAGGAGCGGGGCGCATCCAGAGAGATAGCCCGGATCTCGCAGGAGGGGCTTTCTGGAAGGTGCAGGCACCGCTTTGCTCAGAGAAGGGTGCTGGTTATCCTTCTGGCCCCTCAGCCGTCCCTGCCCCTCCCCAGGCAGCTATCCACATGCCCCTTGGACCAGACCTCTTCCAGGCTGCGCCTCCTCCAGGGAGCCCTCCTGACATTACCCTTCTTTCGTGTTTGATATCTCCACCCAGGCACCATCCTTGGGAGAAAAGAGCACAAGGTGAGGACATTTCAGACCCAGGGTCAAGTCCCCGCTCCCTTCAGCCCTCCACATTCACGGTGCTTTCTGCAGCCTCAGAGCCTCTGCAAGTGCTCGTCTCCCTGCCCTCAGCCTCTCTGCTCCCCCAGTGGAGACAAAGGTCCTGGAGGGGGTCCTCCCAGGAAGGATGAGCAGGAGAGGCTGCAGTGGGCTTTGAGCTCGTCTGGGGGCTGCTGACCAGGCTGGGGGCTGGGGCAGCTCAGCCTCAAAGCTGGCAGCACAGGCTCCAGGCGAGCAGGAAGTAGGCCAGGCAGGGCTGCAGGCTTCCTTCCCGCGGGCCCAGCCGGAGGCGGCCTCCCGAGCAGCCTTGCCCAGGCTCTTCGAGGTCTGCTGGGTCTGATGTGGAACAGAGCCACCCTCACTGCTCATGCCGCTGCTCACTCCTCTCACTCTGTGCCCTGTGCTCACAGCGATGGACGCCCGGGGAGAAGGCGCCCTCTGCATTCCCAGCCTGCCCCAAGGACCCCTCCACAGGGGCTTTGTCTCAGGGGGGCCTCCAATTGAGGTCTCAGCGCCCAGGACTACTTGCCCCCAGGACTGAGCCTGGGGCTCCGTGGGCACTGCCAACAAAGACCCCATTGGGGGAGGGGCCGGAGGCACCCCTGCAGGACCCCTGGGGTAGCTGCAGGGGGCGACTTTGCTTCCCCGACCACCACCCTTCCCCCCCCCCCC
>NW_024424675.1:46538412-46539747 GCF_017311325.1 Ursus maritimus | reverse complement strand
CCCCCCCCCCCCCCCCCGCCATTCTTTCTCTACCCTCCCCAGGGATGGGGTTCTAATGGTGCCAGCCAAAGCTACCGCAAGCTGGGGCAGTAGTGCCTGACTGTCGGAGCCAGGCCAGTGCGGCTCATTCTGTGTTTCTGTTGGCAGCCCCGCCTTCGTCCTACAGAGCAGATGAGAGCACAGGAGGGCAGCCTGAAGCTGTAGGGAGAGATCTTAGTGAGACATTGCCTGCTGGGGATAATGACTACAGGGAAAGAGCAGATGGAAAGAAGCAGATGTTCTTTGAGCTCCTGGATACAGCTGTGTCTGAAACCCACCCCTGGACTTCTCAGTCACAGGCAACAATAAACACCCCTTTCCCTTTGTCCTTTCTGAGTTGGTTTTGTCACTTGCAGCCAAACTGTAGCAACTACATCCCCGGTTCTCCTGTCTGCTCTCTCCTTCCTGCCACCTGGGTCCTGGACGCAATGCCGCTCTGTCCCTAAAGACAGGGGAATCAGACTCAGCGTTTATTCCAAATTGGTGGCCTCCAGAGCCATTCTGATCACACCCGGGCCCTGAACTCATCAGGACACACTGGGAGCTGGCTCACAATGTCACCAGGGGAAAAAAAAAAAGACAAGGAACAAAAAAAGAAAAATCTGCATTCCCATATTCAAATGAGCTCCTGCAGAAAGAGAAAGCAAACAGCAGCGGCTCCTCTGAAGACCCAGCGCCCTGAGAAGCGCTCTAGCAAATGGGCCTGGCCGGAACTAGCAGGACGGCCGCCCTGCAGCTGGCCCTCGGTGGCTGTGCTCCCTCATTATTCCTCATTAGCGGGCCACGTCCCGCGCGGCAGGGGCCCCACTCTGCAGGAACAGCACCGGGCATGCAGTTGGTTGAAGGAGAAATGTTTTTCCAGCACAGTGAGTGTGGCTAATGGCAGAGCCCGCTGCCCCGTGACAGCACAGGACACAAGGGACAGCGTCCTGCTGGTCTGACGTGGGCAACACCCAACTTTGTTCCTCTAGCACAGAGCTCTGACCCAAGACTCAGAAGGAGGTGGCCGGCTGACGCGGGGCCAGGCTGCAGATTCCGGGGCTGGGGCTGGGCCTCGGGGGCCCTGGCAACCTCTGCCTCGGAATGTCCGGTGGGCAACTGGATCTCAGAGCACCCCATTGTCCCCCAACCTGCTCTTCCTGCGCACTCCCGGCTCACGGGTGCTACGCCCTCCTCTGAGCCGTCGGAGCCCAAACCCCGAAGCCAGCCTTGACCTCCGCCCTTCTGTCACACACCACATGGGTCAGCTTCAAAAGATGCCCGGAATCTGGCCAGGTCTTCCACCTCCACAGCCAC
>NW_024424675.1:46503267-46538402 GCF_017311325.1 Ursus maritimus | reverse complement strand
CCCCCCCCCCCCCCCCGCCATTCTTTCTCTACCCTCCCCAGGGATGGGGTTCTAATGGTGCCAGCCAAAGCTACCGCAAGCTGGGGCAGTAGTGCCTGACTGTCGGAGCCAGGCCAGTGCGGCTCATTCTGTGTTTCTGTTGGCAGCCCCGCCTTCGTCCTACAGAGCAGATGAGAGCACAGGAGGGCAGCCTGAAGCTGTAGGGAGAGATCTTAGTGAGACATTGCCTGCTGGGGATAATGACTACAGGGAAAGAGCAGATGGAAAGAAGCAGATGTTCTTTGAGCTCCTGGATACAGCTGTGTCTGAAACCCACCCCTGGACTTCTCAGTCACAGGCAACAATAAACACCCCTTTCCCTTTGTCCTTTCTGAGTTGGTTTTGTCACTTGCAGCCAAACTGTAGCAACTACATCCCCGGTTCTCCTGTCTGCTCTCTCCTTCCTGCCACCTGGGTCCTGGACGCAATGCCGCTCTGTCCCTAAAGACAGGGGAATCAGACTCAGCGTTTATTCCAAATTGGTGGCCTCCAGAGCCATTCTGATCACACCCGGGCCCTGAACTCATCAGGACACACTGGGAGCTGGCTCACAATGTCACCAGGGGAAAAAAAAAAAGACAAGGAACAAAAAAAGAAAAATCTGCATTCCCATATTCAAATGAGCTCCTGCAGAAAGAGAAAGCAAACAGCAGCGGCTCCTCTGAAGACCCAGCGCCCTGAGAAGCGCTCTAGCAAATGGGCCTGGCCGGAACTAGCAGGACGGCCGCCCTGCAGCTGGCCCTCGGTGGCTGTGCTCCCTCATTATTCCTCATTAGCGGGCCACGTCCCGCGCGGCAGGGGCCCCACTCTGCAGGAACAGCACCGGGCATGCAGTTGGTTGAAGGAGAAATGTTTTTCCAGCACAGTGAGTGTGGCTAATGGCAGAGCCCGCTGCCCCGTGACAGCACAGGACACAAGGGACAGCGTCCTGCTGGTCTGACGTGGGCAACACCCAACTTTGTTCCTCTAGCACAGAGCTCTGACCCAAGACTCAGAAGGAGGTGGCCGGCTGACGCGGGGCCAGGCTGCAGATTCCGGGGCTGGGGCTGGGCCTCGGGGGCCCTGGCAACCTCTGCCTCGGAATGTCCGGTGGGCAACTGGATCTCAGAGCACCCCATTGTCCCCCAACCTGCTCTTCCTGCGCACTCCCGGCTCACGGGTGCTACGCCCTCCTCTGAGCCGTCGGAGCCCAAACCCCGAAGCCAGCCTTGACCTCCGCCCTTCTGTCACACACCACATGGGTCAGCTTCAAAAGATGCCCGGAATCTGGCCAGGTCTTCCACCTCCACAGCCACGCCCCTGCCTGGCCACCATTGCCCTCACCCAGAGGACCCGGCCCCGTGGCCTCTGCCCTCAGCCCTGTGAGGCACGCTCTGCCTGAAGCAGGGGGGCTGTCACAGTCTTCCAGAGCCTTCCTGGGTTCCCCCCCCCCAGCATCCTTACCGTGACTGGGGGCAGCACGTGAACTCTCTCCCCACACCCTCCCCCTTCTCTGTGCTCCAGCCACAGACACGTGCTCCCACTCCTTGCCCTTTGCTCCCGAGCTCCCCTCTGCCCAGAACGCTGCTCTGTTCAGTGACCCACCTGGCTGCCCTCTGCACCCTCCCTCCCGTAGGTCTTCACTCAAGAGTCCCCTTCTCAGTGGAGACTCACTGACCGCCCTTTCAACATTGGAACCTGGCCTGTGTCGACTTGTGTCCTCCAGGAAGCAGACGCCGAGATGGGGTTCAGGGTCGTGAGATGATTGAGGACACCTGTGAAAGATAAAGGGAAAGAGAGCAGGTGGGGCGCTCCCACACGGCGGTGCAGGTCTGACGCCCACGCAGGGAGAGGGGCAGGAAGGAGAGTGGGTAGGAAAGGGTGCAGACACGGTGCACCCCTGACAGTCTCAGCCCGTCGGGAGCCCAGAGTGCAGACCGCCCATAGAGTCCCCACCACCGTCCTCTGTTCTCTCTGAAAGAGACAGCTGAGTAGCACCCCTCCTTGTGCCCACAGGTCGTCTCCCCTGCACGTGGGGTCTCCTCCAGGGGTGCCCCATCCGCTCTTCCTGGGGGGAGATCTCCAACGGGGGGGAGGCACACCAGCCCCGTCATTACAGCTGCTCTCGGGGCTCAGCTGGGGCTCATCCCTTCCTTCCTCCGCTGTGCAGACTACCTGTCCAGCCACACCCCACCTCCACTGTCACCTCTGCAGGCCTTGGGGGCCTACCTGGGGGTGGGACCCACATCCTCATTCCTGAGGGGCTGAGCCCCTGGTTACCGAGCCTCCTCGGGCTGGGCTAGCTGCGCTGTCATCGCACATAATAGTCATGCAGGGGGCACCATGGCGCCAGGAGGGCCCTGCATTCCACACGTGTCCCCCCCCACCCCCGACCCCGGGCCACTTGAGGTACCAGCAGCCCCACCTCCTCCTGCTGACTTAGCCGTGACTCCTCCTGTTGTCTGCTCCTCTCTGGGCTCCGGGGGCTCAAAACGCCAGGGAGGCAGTGGAAGCTTGTTCAACGGGCTCTTTGCCATGCCTCCCGGTGAGAGTGTGCCCTCCGGGGGAGGGACCTGTAACCCTGCAGAGCCCTGGGTGGGCAGGGCACTCATTCCTCAGTGGGCCACTGGGTCTAGGACACTCGTTCTCTTCCCATTGGAAATGTGGTGTCATATAAAACTCTCCGATTCACTATACTGCGTCCTGAGGGACAGCGCCCATCCTCACGGGAAGGCTGTCCACTCCAGTGAATCGGGATGGGGCAGCATGCAAGGCAACCTATGGGTTTTTCACTGGGAGGTGGGCCGTGGGCTGGGTGCCATGCTGTGTGGGCCTCCCTGTCCCTGGATCAGGCTTCCATGAGGCCCTGGGTCATGGTGACAAGCCCACACCTGAGCAGTTTTGTGAAGACCCCCGGGGCAGAAGGGGTGCAATGTAGCCCACTTGCCACCAGGTTCCCCACAAAGAATGGGCCGTTTTGGGGGCTCAGCATTGGTGTCTGTGGCTGGCAGGTCAGACATTCAGAGGTGGGAGTCGCCAGGTCATCCTGGGCAGGTGGGAGTCCATACTCCTGGCCCACACGTGGCCTCTGATGTGACCACTCTGTGCTATCATGCCATTTCTGGGGATACAAAACCCTTCACACCAGTGCCTAGAGTCACTTGTCCATCCACATGGGTCCAGCCCAGAGCCCTGGTCTCCACCTCTGACCCTGATGGGTCAGGACCCGGCCCCCCCCAGACTTTGGGCAGTGCCACGGAAGCTGCAGATGTTCTCATCTGAGCCATGTTCCAGCTCATGCAACACGTCCCACCAGGCGCTGAAAGCCCCCCACCCCCGCCACTGGGAGGGCATGTGCCTCACCTCGGCCCCAACTCAGCAGCAAGTCCAAACACTCCTGCCCCTGCACCCCACTTTTTTGAAAGGAGAGCTGAGTGGCATGCCCCGCGGCTGACCCAGCCCCGTGCCCTGGCATTCTCCGTCCCCCGCCTTGCTTCATTTCTTAAAACCAGAGGACATGGGTGGCTTCTTTACTGCGTAGTGTTTGCCTTCCTCCATTAGGACAACTTAGTATAGTGCCTGGTACACAGTAGGTGCTCAATAAAACCTCGTCGAATGGATGAATGAACAAATCAATCAGTGGGTGAACTACCTCTTCTGTGAGGGGTTTGTGGGGGATCTGGTTTTGCTAATCTGGCTAGAGTTTGTGTGAGTGGGGCATTTGCTCAATGGTCTCTTTGTTGGACTAGACATTTGGCGCACCGAATGCCCGCTGTTTCAACAAATGGAGAAACTGGAGCCCCAGGCCACTCTCTCTGTGAGGGTCTTGGTGAGCCCAGAGTAGGGGCCTGTCCTTGTCCCCCAACCCTCACCAGGCTTTCCCAGGGTCTTAGAGGGTTCTCTGCCATCCAGGGACCTGGAAACTCACTACTTGGGACAGAGCCCCCGTGGTATGATATCCTGTGGATAGCCATATGAGGACCTGCCTCGTTCAACCCAAATTGCCTTGGCCAGGTTGGGCCCAGCCCAGAGGACATCAGGCTTCTGTCCAGCCAAGGTCAAGGCTGGCTTCAGAGACCTTGATCTTAGAGCTGGGCCAAGAATGTGGCCATTAAGTGAGGGGCTTCTGGTCTCATGTGACTTTGGGTAGGTGGCTTCCTCACTCTACAAAGGGACCTCCAATCCTACCTACCTTTGAGGGCAAATGGGAGTTCATGAGGTCATGCTTGTAAATGCGCTCATCAGCCTTGGCCATGGTCACCCTCAAACTTGTGGGTCAACCTTGGCCCTCCCTCTCCTGATGGCCTCAGCTTACAAAGGAAGATCCCCACACTCAGAGAAACACATAACTCATCTGTGTCACACAGCTGGTCCCCTGGTGCCAGTGTCCGAACTGAGTCCATGCCTCTCTAGCTGCTGTGGGGCCAAAGACTGCCAGGGAAGACTCCAGAATCTTGATGGCCACAAGGACAACCATGCCCAGCTTCACTGAGACTACAGAGGGGCTGCCCTCTACACAGACTTTCCCTTGACTTGGCCCACCATCCTGTATGGTGAGCAACACATAGTCCCTGTTCCAAGATGGAGATACCCAGGCTGGAAAGGAGGCTCCCAGCTAGTGAGAGAGAGCCAGAGCCCCCCTTCAGTCCCCACCAAACTCCATCTCCCAAGGCCATGGGTGAAGGCATCCAATCCACACTGGACTATCTGGCCAAGGCCAGCCTTGAGTAGTTGGGGAAGAACAGAGTCTGGGGGGGGGGGGAGGTTGTCCGCTCACCAGGGAGCTGCTGGCTGAGTATGGCAGATAGTCCTGACCCAGGACTGAAGGCGTAGGAGAATTTGAGTGATGGGAGCAATGGGGTCTAGCAGCACCTGGCCGCTCCAGAGACTCTCCGCAAGGCTTGTCTCACCACCAACTAGCTGCCCGGTCCTGGCACTGCCCTGTCCACCAGGCACACTGGGGTGCGGTAAGGGGAAGCTGGGGAGCCTGGAGGGGAACAGGGCTCGCTTCTGGAGGGGAGGAGTATAGCCAGATACTCCCAGAAGGCTTCTGGGGGGATGATCTGGAGCCCCACACTCCTCCAGCAAAGGCTGCCATAAGCCATGGAGGAGTAGGTCTGCTGGGGCGAAGGTCTGGGGTCTCCTGCTGCAACCAGCTCTGAGGAAGGGTTAGAGAGAGCCTCCCCCACTTCCCAAAGTTTCTGAAGTACCTCTTGAGGCTAGGAAAGGGGGTGGGTCCTTGCACAATCAGGAAGCTACCGTAAGTATGGGGGTGCCTGTGTGTGCCAGTGCCTGGGGTCGGGACAGCAGCCCCTTCCCCCAGCCTCACTGCCCCCACCGCCCCATGCAGACTCGCCCATTTGTGTCCTCGTCGAGGCTTCAGCAGATGTGCGCCGCTGGGGACAGAGCAGAGTCGCTGCTTTTCTCTCCCTCGGGCACTGTTCCCTGGCTGTCTGCTGTCTGATGTGTGTGTGTCTAAGTGCCGTTGGTGGGTCCCCAGCCTGACGCTGGGTGGCTGTTTCCCT
Source organism: Ursus maritimus (assembly GCF_017311325.1). NCBI lineage: Eukaryota > Metazoa > Chordata > Mammalia > Carnivora > Ursidae > Ursus > Ursus maritimus. Next base: position 46,532,859 of record NW_024424675.1, on the reverse strand, counting down.
GGTTTGTGGGTGTCTGTGTGTCTGAGTGTGGGCGCATCTGTCTGTCTCGCTGTGAGTATCTCCTGCTGAATCTGTCCTTGACCCTGTCTATCTGAGCGTGTGTGTCTGGGGGGGAGGGGGTGCTCCCTCCCGCCGCCTCTCCTCCCCCATCCCCTCCTGCAGGCGCTAACGCAGCCGCCGCAGCTGCTGCCTTGGCTGCGCCCTAAGCGCAGTGACCTCGTCTGTCCCTGCAGCAGTGACCGCCCACTGCGCTGTCAGCCGGGGGAGGGGACCTATGGCGGAGCTCTGAACCTCTGGCCTCTCCCCCCTCAACCTGGGGCCGCGGGCGCCCCAGGTGGGTGTGCTCCCTTCCCGGCTGGGTCCGCTGGCTCCCCATCTTCCCTTATGTAACTCCACTACAGTCTGCGCCTTGCAGGTCACCCTAGACCCTGCGCGGGGCCCTGCCCACGGGGAGACCGAGACCCCAGTCCCACGCATATGGGGGCTGGAGCGGACCCCTGGCCAGGGCTCCTGCTCTCAGAGACCCTTCCCATCCTTTCTCTTTGGGACGTTCCTTCCCCTGAAACCCGCTTGCCTGAAGCATGACAGGAGGAGGGGTCTCGCGGGGCAAGTTCCCCCGAGCGCAGATGCAGGCATACCCCCCTCATTCCAGGTCCCCACAGTCTCCCCGGCTCCCGACGACGGTCGGCCAGGGGCACCGGGGCAGAGGGCACGGGGCAGGCCTAGCGGTGCAGGTACCGGCTCCTGTGTGAGCGGGCCGCCTGGCAGCAGGGGCGCCCCCCGCCCCGGCGCCCGCCCGCTCGGGCCGGGCTCTCCGCCAGCCGCCGTGCGCTCCTCCTGGCTGGGGCTCCAGCGGCCCGGCGGGCACGCGGCGCTGTCCGTGGTGCTGCCGGCGCCGGGCGGGGCGGGGCGGGGGCGGGGCGGGGGCGGGGCGCGGGCGGCAGCCAATGGCGGGGGCGCTGCGCGGGGCGCGGGGGGCGGCGGGCTGGGCGCGGGGCGCACTCGGCTGCGCGCTGCACTCCGGGCGCACCGGCGCTCTGGCGGCGGCTCGGGCTCCCGCTCCGCTCCAGGTCCGCTCGGGCTGTAGCGGTGGTTCCGCTGGCCCCATTCGGCCCGGATTCCGGCCCGGGCCCCCTCGGCGCCGCCCGCTCCGGCCCCGTCCCGGGCCTCAGCGCCCGCGGACCATGCGCCGGGCACCCCCCGGGGAAGCCGGCGGGGCCGAGAGCCCGCAAACACCAGGCTCCCGGGCCGGGGCCCCTCCCGGCCGCCCGGCCGGCGATCCGCGCCCTGCCCCGCGCCCCGGCGCCGCCTGAGCCGGCGGGGCCATGGAGCGCACGCCGCCCGACGGGCCGCTGAACGCGTCGGGGGCGCTGGCGGGCGAGGCGGCGGCTGCGGGCGGGGCGCGCGGCTTCTCCGCCGCCTGGACCGCGGTGCTGGCCGCGCTCATGGCGCTGCTTATCGTGGCCACGGTGCTCGGCAACGCGCTGGTCATGCTCGCCTTCGTGGCCGACTCGAGCCTCCGCACCCAGAACAACTTCTTTCTGCTCAACCTCGCCATCTCCGACTTCCTCGTGGGTAAAGCCCCCAGCCCCCGCCCGACTCCAGGAGTGCCCAGCCCGGCCCGGCCAGCAGGGATTGGAGCATGGACTAGGGTGCCTTTTTTGCTCGGGCACACGGCCTGCCGGGGAGCCCTGTTTGGGGAGGGGGCGTCCGGGAACCGTGGGGCGGTGGGCGCGGGCGAAGTTCCTTGCCTCCCCCGCCACAGGACGGGGGCCCGGGAGGGATATTCCTCGGGAAGGGGCCCCGGCGCGCCGGGCTTGGCAAGGCGCAAGGCGCAGCAGCCCCGGGTGCAGCGCTGGCTCCTGCGCCGTAGCCAAACAAAGGCTGCTGGCGGACTCAGGACGTGCGGAGGGCGCTGGGAGAGGTTTGGGGGAGGGGACAGAGAAGGGAGTTTTTAGAGCCGTGTTGGGGGAGGGGTGGGGGGGAAGCGGGGTGGGGGTGGGGGAGATGCTCGGAGGAGCGCGCTCTCACGTGTCCGTGCGCTGCTGCCGGCTTGGGGGCGGGGCGCGCGGAGGGGGCGCGCCAGACACCTGTTGGGGCTGCTAGGTGCGTCTGCCAGACACTGGCGGCGGTGGGAGCGGCTGGCGTGGCGGCATCCAAAGGCCCTTTGAGCCAGGAGAAAGGCTTTCTCGTGTTCTGAACTGATGAAGAAGGGCTGCCCAAAGGCCGGATTAGGGAGCAGGCGGAAGGAGAGGGAAGAAATTCTCCTTCCTCCCTTTGGGGCTTGGGAGGACCGGTGGGAAGTCTGGAAGTACTAAATCAAGGCTCAGGGTCTCACGGTGCCCAGAGATCCCCACCCCTGGGTCTTCCCTCCTGCCCCCAAGTCCAAGGGACGCCAGTGGCCAGTGGGACTGGAGGCTCGGCAGGGGTTGAAGACCAGGGGCAGGGTAGAGGTTGTGCCTGAGAGACAGGGTGGAAGGGAGGGCAAGGTAAGGCTTGCCGGTCCCAGGAAAGTGGCCGCTGTGCAACCCTCCAGTCCTGCCTTTCTCTCCACTGTGGTGGGGCTCACCCCGGGCACCTGTCCAGCCATGGCCCACCCTGGCCCTACTCTCCCACAGGGGCCTTCTGCATCCCACTCTATGTGCCCTATGTGCTGACCGGCCGCTGGCCCTTTAGCCGGGGTCTCTGTAAGCTGTGGCTGGTGGTGGACTACCTGCTCTGCACCTCGTCTGTCTTCAACATCGTTCTCATCAGCTACGACCGCTTCCTGTCAGTCACCCGTGCGGTGAGTCTGGGATGCCGCTGCCCGTGTCCAGTCCTGGGTGGGGGGTGGTCAAGAAGCGGCCACAGCAGAGGATGGCCATTCCACACTGTGGGCGGTACCAGGTGAGCCTGGCCCCTGCTGGCCTCACACCCAACATCCAGGTATTCTGTGGTCAGCTGCCCACTCAGGAGCCAGTTGCTGTCAGTAGGACGGGTCCTGGGACAGGCAGGAGGCGCTATCTGGACCTGGCCTCAGGTGTTCCTGAAGGAAGAGGGACAGTTCAGCCTGCACAGTTCAGCAGGTCCAAAGTTCTAAGAGCTGAGGGAGGATCTGGGCTAGAGGCCCCTCGTGGCAACTCCCCACGCGCACGCGTGCACGTATGCACAAGCGTACCCCAGGAAGTCAGGCATCAGCTTCTGGCTCCACAGGCTTCCCTTGGTGTGAGTGGTTACCCTGAGTTAGGGACGCTGGACGGCCTGGCCTTCCCATGTCACTGCCCTGCGGGCAGGGGCAGCAGCTGGAGCACTGGTCTCTCCTTTGCCTTCTCATCCCTTCTTGGTGGCTCTACCAGTCACTCTGAGCGCCCTCTGCTGGGACCTCACGTGTGCTAGTCTAGAGAGGCCATGGGACAGAGGGCAGAGCATGGGTTCGAGGTCAAGCCCCAGCTCTGTCTCCTTGAGCCACTCCACCTGCGTTCTCCGCCTCCCGCCCCGAGCCTCCAGGAAAGCGAGGACGGTAGTGGAGCTGCTGAGACATCCAAAAGGTGCCAAGCACGCACAGAGCCTGGCGTTTGGTGGGCGATCAGTGGACAGGGGACGCTCACCGCTGGCGGGGGTAGCGCGCAGGCGGTCTGCAGAGGTGGCACTCAGGGCTGATCTGAGGGAGGCTCTCCGACTGTAGGATCCATGCGGCAAGGGCAGGGAGGCAACGCACAGAGGCACCGAGGCCCAGAGGCTGCCGGCGGGCGGCGGGGGACCGCTCCCAGCGGCACTGTGGCTGCCGCCCGGGCCCGAGGCCCTTCCCTCCTGAGCTGGCATCTCCCACGGCAGGTGTCCTACCGGGCCCAGCAGGGCGACACGCGGCGGGCGGTGCAGAAGATGGTGCTGGTGTGGGTGCTGGCCTTCCTGCTGTACGGGCCGGCCATCCTGAGCTGGGAGTACCTGTCCGGCGGCAGCTCCATCCCGGAGGGCCACTGCTACGCCGAGTTCTTCTACAACTGGTACTTCCTCATCACGGCCTCCACGCTCGAGTTCTTCACACCCTTCCTCAGCGTCACCTTCTTCAACCTGAGCATCTACCTGAACATCCAGAGGCGCACCCGGGGCCGGCTGGACGGGGCGCGCGACCCCGAGCCCGCGCCCGAGGCTCAGCCCTCCCCGCCGCCCGCCGCGCCTGGCTGCTGGGGCTGCTGGCACAGGGCGCGAGGGGAGGCCCTGCCGCTGCACAGGTACGGGGTCGGGGTCGGCGACGCGGCCCCTGGCGCCGAGGCCGGGGAGGCGGCCCTCGGGGGCGGCAGCGGCGGGGGCGCCGCGGCCTCGCCCACCTCCAGCTCCGGCAGCTCCTCGCGGGGCACAGAGCGGCCGCGCTCGCTCAAGCGGGGCTCCAAGCCCTCGGCGTCGTCCGCCTCGCTGGAGAAGCGCATGAAGATGGTGTCCCAGAGCATCACCCAGCGCTTCCGGCTGTCGCGGGACAAGAAGGTGGCCAAGTCGCTGGCCGTCATCGTGAGCATCTTCGGGCTCTGCTGGGCCCCGTACACACTCCTGATGATCATCCGGGCCGCCTGCCACGGCCACTGCGTCCCTGACTACTGGTACGAGACATCCTTCTGGCTGCTGTGGGCCAACTCGGCCGTCAACCCCGTCCTCTACCCGCTGTGCCACTACAGTTTCCGACGAGCCTTCACCAAGCTGCTCTGCCCCCAGAAGCTCAAGATCCAGCCCCACAGCTCCCTGGAGCGCTGCTGGAAGTGAGATGGCCCTTCACGGGCACCTGGGGTGCTGGGGCAGGGCCCCCCCACTGCCACGACCCCTCGAGGCTCTGGTTTCCTGGGCAGCCGGCGCTGCCATCTCCCTCCCAGCTGCCTCCTCTCCCTGGTGGGAGCCGCGCCTTGTCTTCGGCCCACCCTAGATGCCATGCCAGTATCTCTTAGACCACCTGCCTGCGGTGGAGGCAGCTCAGTGGGCTGGCCAGAGAGGCCCTCGCTGCCTGACCCGGAATGTGGACGTCCGCCCCGCCACCCAAACCCTAGCTCTACACCGGGCGGGGCCATCCCAGCCCTGCTGCCCACCCTCCCTCCACAGACGGTCTGATGGCCAGTGGTGTCCGCCCTTTGCACAATTACTGCTTGGTGTCCTTCCCAAAGCGAGTGATGGGTGTGTGCTCTGCGCCCCGTGACGCAGCAGTTCGCCCCGCACGTGCACACACCTGCACACACGTGCACACACCTGCACCCCCCCGCCCCCGCCCAAACAAGCCTGGGCCATTGGCTCTGCTGCTATCTGTCCCCTGCTTAAGCCCAGGCGCCCGCTCCCTCACCCCTCTTCCCTCCAACTCCCTCTGCCCCCAACGCATCAAGTGCCCTCCAGAACCTCGCGGCCGTTCTCCGCTCTTCCATTCTGGGTGTTTCAGGAAGACGAAGAAGAAAACACGTCCGTGAACTCCATGTTCCTTGGCTGTTTAATCAAGAGAGACAAAATTGCTGAGGAGCTCAGGGCTGGATTGGCAGGTGTGGGCTCCCACGCCCTCCTTCCTCGCGCTGCTGCTTCCGGCTGAGCTGCGCCAGCTGCTTCTGCCCACCCCGCCCCCGGGCTTGGGGTGCTGGGCCCTGACTGGCAGCTCTGAGAGGGGCCCGAGGGCCGGACGCCTGCTTGTCCAGAAGGCTGCCCCTTCTGCTCTCTGCTCAACCAGCTTCCTAGGGCTGACGGTGGGAGGGGAACTGGCCATGCCCCGAGGGTCCCGAGGCTTGCAGGCGCAGCCCGAGGAGACAGGGCCCCGGGGACGCCCAGGGGAGGGGCCATTCGCCATGTCCTGTGCACCCTGTCGGCGCTCTGCATGCCTCGCTCCCCGCGTGCCCGCTGCACTACCCTGCAGACTTTGAGGTCCACAGTAAAGTGTATTTTTTTATCGGTGCTGATTCCTGAGGACTTCTTGGGGGGTGTGTGGACTGAGCTCCTGTACTTCAGTGGGGACCCCGGGGAGATATGAGACCACCCAGCAAGGCATGAGGAGCAGGTGAGGAGCAAAGGCTGGCCTGGCCTGTCACACTAGGTTTGATCCAGATCAGGGACACGTGCCCAGCGGTGTCCGCATCCACGCACACCGGTTTAGGAGGGTGGCATGGTGCTAGGAGGGGCTCTGTCCAGCCTTGAGAATACGATCTGTAGCCCTGCACCCCGGCCCGGTGCAGCCTGCCTGCTCCCCAGGACTCGGGTTCTCATCCTTCTCGGCCACGACCTTTCCCCTGCAGAGCTTCCCGAGGCATGGGGACTGGAGCTGAGCCCCGGGGGTGGAGGGGAAGGGATGGGCCCAAGGAGGGGAGGCACCTTGGGTAGAAGAGCCATCCTGGGCAAAGGTCTGGAGTCAGGCCTGAGGGCAACAGATGGGGACAGGGAGAAGGAGAGGATGGTGCCGGGTGAGCATGGGTCCAGTGAACAATCTATCCTTGCAGTCTCCACGGAGGGGACAGACACTGCTCCCAGCCCAGGTGGTCAGTCCACCCAGAGAGGGGACAAGACCAGCACAACTTCGGGGAGATACAAACTTGGGTGGGTCAGAAGCCACCTCCTCCAGGAAGCCTTCCTTCTTTTCCAGCCACTAAAGCCCTCCCTCCCTGACTTTGCGTTCTCTCCCGACCACGTTGGTCCTGCTTCTGCAGGACTTCAGGCAGAGCCTGTCTCGTGACGCGCTCTGACAGCCAGATGCCACCCTCTCCACCCTCCAGACACAGGTCAGCAAACTGCTTCTCACCACTGCAGAGCGAAGCTGTTCACAGCAACATTTAAAAGCCTTCCTCCTCCAGACACCTCTCACCCCACAGCTGTATCTGCACCTTCATTTCCCAAACGCCCCAGAAAACTTCCTCCAGAACCCTCAGCCGGCACCCCTTTCCCTGCACCTTCTCTCCTTCCACCCCCAGAGACCCCGCTGGGCAGGGCTGGATGCTCTTCTTGTCCCCCTCCTTAGTGGCCAGAGGGAGGCGTGAGCCTGGGGCTCCCCTCTGGGCGCTGGGCGCCGTCACGAGCAGAGGTCGGAGCGGGGGCAGCAGGAGAAGTGGTGGCAGACACGGCGGTGTCATCTGCGGGGCCCAGAGCTCAGGCACGCCCTGTGGCACAGCCAGCAGGCTAGCCACTGGCCTCCCTGCTGGCCCCGCAGGACCCGGCCCGGCCCCCCAGCAGGCGTCCGTCCCTGCAGCCCAGAGCTGTCTGGGGAAGGACAAAGAAGCTGTTCTCTGCAGCGGTGGGCGCCTCCGTGCCAACCGCACAGCCAGAGCCCTGGCTGCCCCTCCGCCCAGCCCTGCTAAATGGCTACAAATTGGAGGATAAAAGCGCAGGCTTTCAAGCAATTTTGTCTTCAATCTCTGGAAACTGCTGCTCCCCGAGCTCCTGCGCGAGGATGGAGGAGGAGAGAAGAAAGACACTGAGTCTATTGGGCCTGAGTCCTGCAGCAAACAAACATGCCGAGGGGGCCTTTCTCCTTGGACTGGACGCCTGGGGGAGAGGCAAAGCCGGCGGGTCCAGCCTCGGCGGGGTCCGCCCACGCCAGCGGCTGTTGTTTATTGAGCACCTACTGTGTGCTAGGCACTGTGAGGGGTGCCAGGCTGCTGCGAGGCAGATCAACGAGCAGCTGATAAGCAGGGCCGTTCCCACGGGGACATCAGTGGTGCAGGGGTGGAGAGGAGGGCTGGCCTGGCTCATTAGGCGGGTGGATGGGGAGCCTGTGTGAGGAGGCGGCGTTTCGCTCGTTCATCTCGCAAACATTCATTGACCCCAGCGGTGGGGCGCTCCTCGAGGCAGCGGGGGCCAAGCCGGAGACCGAAGGAGATGCGGTGCCCCCGGGATCAGGTTCTGGGCATGTGCCGGGTGAGGGTCCCTCCCAGGCTGGGATGAAGACCCCACGTTTTCAGGGCACCATGCGGGCACCCCCCATTTTCCGGCAAAAGGCCAGGTTACCCAATGTTTCCTTTGAGGAGCCAGGGCCATGACAAGGGATGGCTGGGGCCTCTCAGGCAGGGCTCTGGAGCCCTGCCATGTGGGGTAGCCACGTGGCTCTCTGTCCTCCTCCGCCCCCATCCCATGCTTACGCTTGTGGCTGGGCTCGTGGGTGCGAAGAACCTTTCCACCAACATTTGCCGGAGCACCTTCTGTCCTCACAGCCAGCCCACGAGGGGTGCTCACACTCTCCACTCGGCAGATGCGGGAACCAGGGCTCCAGAGGCTGGGAGACTCACCCTAAACCCAGCAGGCAGTAGGGGCTAAGACTCCATCCCCCCATTCCACTGGGTTCTCCCCCAGGCACCTCGGGGACAGTGCTGTCTGGAAGGGGTCCTGGGAGCCTTGGGACCGACCTCAACTCTGTTGATCTCAGCACAAAGCACGGGCTGAGCATCGGCTGTCTGCTCTCTGCTCTGCTGTACACGAGGAGCTGAGCAAGTCACCCCCGCTGAGCCAGCGAGTAGGGCAGAGAAGGGAGAAGGGGCAAGGTGGGCTGTCGAGTTGGAAGTCCCAATGCCCAACTGCCCAGGTCAGGTAGGAGGTCGGGGCAAGGGGACTGACCCAGCCTGCCCGGCGGATCTGTGCGGAGGCTGGGACTGAAGCCAGGAGTCCTACGGGAACACCTAGCCCTCTCTCCTGCCTGTCCCAGGGATGGCTGGCACGGTGGCCTCCCGGGCTGTCCCCTCCGAGGCTGCCCCTCCCTGGAGGGAGCACAGCTGGTGCGGCCAAGGCAGAGGGAAGACTCTTCAAAAGCTGGGAAGACGTTGCTTCCTGGTGCTGTTGTCTGAGCGCCTGGATCCAGCCTTGCCTAAAGCTAGCGCCCGGACTCTCGGGTTCATGACCACCAGACACCCTTTTCTTCTACAGCTGACACAAGGCGGGACTTTGCAACGTGACGGAAAGTGTCCTGTCCGGCCGTATTTGGCCCAGGCCGGCATCCCTCTGTCTTGGGGGCAACGGGTCATTCCTGCCCATGGGAGGCCTGTGTCTCTGATTAATAAAAAATAGGGAAGTGAGTTAATTACTTAGTAACATGATAATTAGTTGTTTGTAATGTTATGGGTAGGAAAGCAACCTTTCAACACAGTGATCAGACTCTGAGGGTAGAAAAGTAGGGGGCTGAGGCCACCTGCCTGTGACGTCCTTCTCGTCCACGGGGTGCCATGCAGGGACCTGACCCGGCCCTCTGCTTGCCTTACATCTATTCACCAGGGCACCCCGGACGGCACTCAGCATCCTGCCCCCAGGGAAGCAGGCAGCTCGCTGTGAAATCTGTCTGATAGGACTTTCTCAGACGGGCACAAACATGCAGGAGCACCCCTTGCAGACCCCGTGGCCGCCCGCAGCCGGGGCAGAGCCACAGTCTGCACGCACCGCGTGCTCCCCTCCACACGCCACACCCGCGGTCAGGTGTCAGTGATGAACCGGGCACAGCGAGGGCGTGTCCGTAACCACCGATGACACGAGACAGCTGTCCCGATGTGAGGCGATCAGAGTGGTGTGAATGTGGCCTCTGGCTCTGAAAACACCTTCTTGTCCTGTGTCCTGTGCTCACCCTCCTGTGACGGTGGGATGGAGTGACGTGAGCGACGTGGGCGGAGACGCAGCAGGAGGGTGCACCTGACCTTCTGGCCGTGCGTCAACGGGACCCCGTCACGGAGTCCACGGGTGACGGGGCACGGCTGTCTCCTTCAAAAGAAAAGGAGAAGGGAGAAAGGAGAAGACACTTTTGGGTGTAAGGAGAGGAGGTGGTGAACGGCACTGGGCTGAAAACGCATCTATGACACTGCAAACTCACACCCGTCTCCAAATTCAAACATGACACATTTCGTGATCTTTAAATGCTTCCCCTTCAGATGATGATGATCTTCGGAGAGTCCAGCAAACGCTGGCTCCTGGCTAAGGTGTGGGGGCTGGGCCCACTCAGTGGGTGGGGAGGCGCCTGCCTTCTGCCCTCCGTCCTAGGCCGCAGCCTGGGCTGGTTCCCCAGCTTGGCAGAACCACATACTTCTGGGAGGCCAGGACGGGGGCAGGTGGGCCCGCTGTTTCCTCACTGGCCCCTCCCCGGGGCTCCCAGGGCCCATCAGCTTTCTTTGTCAGCTGAGGCTCGGCTTTGTCCCAGTCCCACCAATCCGTTAATTCATACTAAAGTGTGATGGACTAACTCTTCCAGGGAAAATGGAGATTTACATTTTAACAGAAAGCAATCTTTAAGTCCAGGTGAGTCATATCCTAATGCAGGTATTTCAGAGAGGAGCATGTAGTGACTGGCCCAAGTGAACTTTTCTGAGCTCCTGCTACCTGCTGAGCCTTGAACTACACACTGACTTCACCAAGCGTTCCAGGTCTATCCAGCTAGGAGGTCAGAACCCTTGGACGAGGTCCCCCCCCCCGCCCAAAGCGGCACAGTGGTTCTGTGGGAGCCACCAGGGTACGGGGACCTATTGGGGTCACATGGATGTTGCCTGGGGTCAGAATTGGGCCCTTCAAGATGCCCCCTTTGGTCAGCTGTGGACCCCAGACATTCTGCGGTGGTCCCTGTGGGTCAGCTGGTACTGGGGCAGGCCCAGGGTGGCCCCTCAGAGTCGCTTGGGAAGGTACCCACTATCTCTGGGAGGGGTTAGCTGCGGCCGAGGCCACCTCAAGTACACAGGGGCAGCTGGTTGGGAGTGGGCAGCCGGGGCTGTCCTGACACAGGAGGGGTGGGGGTAACCTAGAACATGCCCTTCTGGGGTGAGGCATGGCCCACTGGGGGGATCTGGCCACCCTCCCTACCGGGGCCTCCCCTGGCCTCTGTCAGCTGAGGGCCTGTCCCTGGGGCTGCGAGGGGCTCCCTGAAGGATGTGCCAGGTAGAGGGAGCCCTCCTGACCCCACGGTGGGACAGCAGAGTGCGAGCTTGGCAGGTCTCGGCCAGCGTGGGCAGTGTGGAGGCCAGGAGTGGGGGGGAGGAGCACGAGGTGGGGGTCTGCACCTGCCTCTGGCCCTGGCGACGGGCCTGCAGCCAACCTCCCGCCTGCAAGGGGCTTCCCTCTAGGGGTTGGAAGAAGGCAGTGCCCTTGGTCGGGGGGTGGGGGAGACTGCAGGGTGCCCCTGCTCCCCTGCAGCCCTGGGCCATCCTCTCCCTGGCCTGGCCTGGCCCAGCCCTTCAGCCCTTCAGCCCTCCCTCCAGGCCTCCCCCCCTTGCCACACCCCTTCACTTGGGGCAGACAGATAAAAGGCAGGAGTCCTGTTATCTGGATTTCAGATTCGCAACAAACAACGCTTTCATGGTAGTGTACGGAGTTCTTTGTTGCAGATCTGAAATTCAAATCACATCTGGCAGCCCTGCCTGTCCTTCTCACGGACACAGTGGGGGAGGGGATGTAGGGGAGAGTTCGGCTCTAGGGAGCCACGCAGCTCTATGGAAAGGACTGGGTGGTTGGGTTGGGGGGGCTGGACCCCTGGATGTGCTCCCTGGATTACCCTGGGTGGGCCTGAAATGAACAAGCTTAACACCCCCAGGCCAGGCCAGTGGTGACCCTGCTGTCCTGGGCCTTACTGTCCCCACTGCACAGATGAGGGAACCCGGGTTGGCAGTGGGGATAACACAACCCCCTCCCCTCCGCCTCCAGCAGGGGCGTTACTGCACCCCCAGGGCCGAGAGCCATGGGTACAGTAACAGACCATGGCCAAGGTAGAAATCAGTGATTTCCTGGCCCTGGGGGAAATATTGGTACCCATCGATTTTTTGCAAAGACTTTCTCTCTAAGGAACCAAGTGATCACAAGCCGGAGACTACCCAAGCACCCCATCTGTGGCCCCCGTGGCCCCCAGGCAGCCCTGGCTGTGCCCTGTGAGTTTGGGGGCCTGTGGATTGTGGGATCACAAGGTACCGTGTGGGCAAGGTCACTGTGACTCCCCTAAGCCTGTGTGGCACTGCGAACACCGGGCCAGGTGGCCAGGGGGCCCTGTCCCATCCAGCTTTCTCGATACAGCTCTTCCAGAAGCAGCCTTGGGTGGCACTGACCATCTGAGCCCACGTGGCAGTAATGAGAATATGAACGCCGTCGGCAGCGGACGGGGGCGTGCCCAGAGGACCCCCTGCATGGACCCATTTACCCTCACGGTGTGCGTGCAGGCGTCCTGGATTCGGGAAGGACATTCCCTGCAGAAGCCTGGCGCCAAGGGGTGTGCGGGCTGCGAACTGATTCGTTATGTCTTCTTTTAACCTTACGTGCGTCTGCTTTTAACAAGCATTTATCAGGCGTGCCAGGCATGGTGACAGTCCCAGATTCCCAGATACACAGAGGGGACAACGCAGGTCTGATCCTGTGGTCTCCACAGAGTTGGGCTGAGAGCAGTGGCTTTTCCAGTCCTTTCTGTTTTTCTTTCCCTTTTGAGGTTGCTGCGGATTCATATGCAACTGCAGAACCAACGCAGAGATCACACATGCCCTTCAACCGGTCTCCCCGCGAGCGCTGTGCAGAGCGGCCGGGTGGGACCACACCAGGACGTGGGCACGCTGCGATCCATGCTCAGACTCCCGTCACCTGCACTCACGTGCGTGTGAGTGTGCAGTGACGCCTGTGGGGGGGTGGGGCTGAGTTAATTCTGTTACTGTGGTCAAATACGCATCAAACGGACCCTTTTACCAATTTCTAGGCGTGCGGTTCGGTGACACCAAGCACACTCACGTCGTGCACCGGTCACTGCCAACCAGCTCCACAACTTTTTTTTTTTAAAGATTTTTATTTATTTATTTGACAGAGAGAGAAACACAGCCAGCGAGAGAGGGAACACAGCAGGGGGAGTGGGAGAGGAAGAAGCAGGCTCCCAGCAGGGAGCCCGATGTGGGGCTCGATCCCAGGACTTTGGGATCACGCCCTGAGCTGAAGGCAGACACTTAACGACTGAGCCACCCAGGCGCCCCCGCAGCTTCTTCATTTTCCCAAACTGAAGTCTGTCACCCGTTAAACATTCAGTTCTTGGGGATCTTACCACCTGTGTAGATTTGTGAGGCCACAGTCGAGGCAGGACAGCTGTCACCAGGGCCCAGTGCCAGCCTTAGAGCCCTGAGCACCAGCGGCCAGGCCCCACCTCCACGGGGCTTCAGGAGCGCCATCGAAGTGCAACCCTGCAAGGGGCCTTGGGTGCAGGGTGCCACATGTCCCTGGGCAGGGCTTTCCACTCGGTCGTCTTCAGTCGCAGGCCCCGACACGTGCACGTGTGTCTACCTGAACTAACGTCCGCCCAGCATCTGTGCCCTTGTGCCCCTGGGCGCTGGCGCCGGCCCAGCCGTGAGACGCAGCCCAGACCAAAGATGTATCTGTTGTCAAGCAAGCTACGTGGGGGCAGGAGTGGCTGCACAACGCCAGGCGGCCACACAAGCGGAGACACACTGGCAAGGCCCATGGTGGGCCCCATGTGGGAGGGCTGGCTTTGGTCAGGTGGATGGAAGGCCTCCCCGGTTTCGTGAAGGATGTTTATCTGGGGAAGGGCGTTGGGATCGCAGGGCGCAGCACCACGACAGCCAGCATCAGGGCTGTTCTTAGTGTGGCCGGGCCAGGGGAGGGTGGTGGCTTTGCTCTGAGGCGGAGGGGGGCCGAGCGGGGCTGGAGGGAGGATCCTTGATGTGCGGGGAAGAGGAAGGGACCTGGGCACATGAAACGTACAAAACCTCAGAATGGGGGCTCCTGGGTGGCGCAGTCGTTAAGCGTCTGCCTTCGGCTCAGGGTGTGATCCCAGCATTATGGGATCGAGCCCCCACATCAGGCTCCTTCGCTGGAAGCCTGCTTCTTCCTCTCCCACTCCCCCTGCTTGTGTTCCCTCTCTGTCTGGCTGTCTCTCTCTGTCAAATCAATAAATAAAACCTTAAAAAAAAAAAAAAAGGGTGCTCTACTGGTGTAACTGGCACCACCCCCTCCCCAACTCCCATACACAGGAACCTCAGGATAGGACCATATTTGGAAATAGGGTCTTTGCAGATGGAATTAAAGATCTCAAAATGAGGTCATCCTGGCTTAGCATGGGCCTTAAGTCCAATGACTGGTGTCCTTGTAAGATGAGTGGACACAAACACACAGAGGAGGAGCCACGGGACCACGGAGGCAGACTGGAGGGATCCTGGCCTGGGACCCCTGGGAGCTGGGCAGCCAGAGGTTTCGACCCTAAGCCTCCAGAGGCGGCACAGCCCTGCCCACACCTCGATGTGGGGCTTCCGGCTTCCAGAGCTGAGACACCATGAGGTTCTGTTGTTTCGAGCCCCCCAGTGTGTGGCCTTCATCATGGCAACCTGAGTGGACGAACAGTTTCAAGCAGACACAGTGCCCCCAGCCCGTTCCCGGGATGGCGCCGGGGCCTCTGAGGAGGGTGCTCGTGTCTGGGTGGAGCAGCAGCTCTGCTCCAGGCCCCACCGCATCTGGGCTGCCTGCCACGGAGCCCACGGGCCGTTATCCCACTATGGCCGAGCCAGGTGCGCCGGGGGCTCCAGACCTGAGCAGAAGCCCCCCCGCCCCCGAGATCAGCATCTCGAGGCACCTGGACGGAGAAGCCCCACGGATGGCTTGTTCTGCACCCAAGCAACACACCAGTGTGCACTCCAGTCCCACAAGCCACTCCACGTTCCCGGCGTGAAGCAACCAGTGTGTGGCTCAGGCCCATGAATGCGGGCCGTGGGTGGCTTGTTTTTTGCCTCAGTGGTGCCTGTTGCCCGCCAGCACGGGCTTGGTCACATGCAGGGCGCTGGCAGGGTTGAGAGGGCCCAGTTCCCACATTCTGCGGGTCAGCCCAAGCTGATGGCAGGGACGGACCCCACCTTTCACAGGACAGGGCAGGCCAGGCAGCAGAGCTGGGGTCATCTGCGGTCACACAACCGTGTTGTCCGGCCTTCTGCTTGCTGCCATATTCACACGTGCTTTCACGTTCTCTTTCCAGCTCAGGGTGGGCGGCACGCCCATTTTGCCAGGGCTTGACTGCACCTGGAAACGGGGGTGCAGCCACTCCTACTGGGAGCCCTACCAGCACGCTAGGAAAGGCACAAGGAGGGGCTGAGCCTCTACAAAGACAAAGGGAGGCCACCAGGGCAGGGCGAACCTCTCGGGTGGGGTGGGGACAGGGCCAAGGGCGGGGCTGAATGCACCCCAGGCACCCCGTGCACCCTCAGGAGCCGTGCAGGAGCCTGGAGGTTTGTTCCTGGAGCAAGTGGGTGCAGGAGCTCTGGAGATGGGGGTGCCAGGCCTTAGGGAAATGCATCGTGCAGCTCAGGCCCCCATCTTCAGACCCGCTTCCAGAAAGGCCATGAGGAACCAGGTGACAGCCACCTCAACAGCAGGGAGTAAAGCAAGGGGGAGACACCGGGGAGCAGGCTGCATGGGCCACATGGGCACGGGAGACTGGAGGGCACAGGGGAGGAAACGCCCACTGGAGCTGAAGCGTCTGCGAGATGGAACCAACAGGGAGGGACAGACGTCGGGACAGAAACAAATATCCAGGAGTGGAGAGAAGCCGAGGCAAGTAGACCCAGGGAAGAAGTCGGCTCCAAGAAAAGTGAGGGGCTGGACAAGGGAAAGTGCACCACACGCCACAGCACCTGCCCTACTGCCTGACGTGCGGGTCCCCACAGTCAGCGTGGTGGCGAGCGCGCGGAGTCCCTGACCCACGGAGCGGTGTCAGCAGGGGGTGCCCCAAATCGATACACGAAGCAAAGGCTGAACAGCGTGGAGGCCCAGGTGGTGCCTGGGGACAGGGCTGGAGCAGCAGCCGCGGTGGGGCTGGAGGGGAGGGGAGGCGGCACGGGGGCCTCTGCCGCTGAGCGAGTCTTCCCGCCAGCCACGTGCCTTTTACTAAAAGAAACAACGTGTACACACCTTTCTTCACTCCATAAATATTTACCAGCGTCTCTGCTGGGTCAGGTCCTGAGGCTGCACAGGCGAGCGCAAGACAGACGCAGGGAGGCCCCCGGTGTCGCCCCTGCACACAGCACCCATGCGGGGGCCCAGCCAGAGATGAAAGGCCACGATCATTAACGCAGCTGCACAAAACCCTTTGTGGTGGCCCCAGAGAGAGCAAAGAGATTGCAAAACCCATCTCTGGTTTCCAGAACACAAGGACCTCGGAAATTATAAGACATTAAAATAAAGCTTCAGGCAAAGGACTCTTGTTCCAGCTGCAGACTTGATGGCAGATCAAAACAGAATTGCTCCTGAAAGCTCAGGCGCGAGGCTTCCGTCTGAGGCAGGCCTGGCCCCCAGCGCCCCGGCGCCCGCGGCCAGGACCCCGGGGCGAATCCCCAAAGGCCCCAGGGACCCTTCCCCTGATGACTCCTGGTCCCCAACCGCTTCGTCCCTTAAGGGCCCCCAGGGACATGCCCGAAGCCTCAGACTTTACGTGGGGGCACAAGTCTGCACCCTCAGTTAATAACCCGCATGCTGCCGGAGTCAGAAACAGCGAGGCCCGGGTCGGATATTGGGTGCATTCAGTCGTGAAGCAAACGGCTCCCGCGGGGCGCAGCACAGTCTGGGAACAATAGGGGAGGCATCGCCCCTACTGCGTTTCTCAGACGGGGACATCTGAGAAGAGCCTTGCAGCTGTGAACGCTCCCTGTCCCCACGCCCTCATGTCCCCTCCGTAGGGTGGGCCAGCCTCTGGGACCGTGGCTGCTGCTGAAGGTGACAATGTCAGCGCTCCGGAGTCTGTGCCTCCCGCTCGGGGTCCCAAGCGCAGATTCCGACGTGGCTCACCCAAGTCGGGCGGCTCAGCACATCTGATGGCCGCGGGGTCCTGGCCCATCAGGGGTGCTCGTGAAGGGTGGGGAGCCCACCTCAGCCCATTAGCATGCTGGCGGATGCGGAGCTACCGGGGAGCAGCTGGTCAGGAGGCACGCACGTCCAAGGTCCCGGCTCGGCGGCTGGAGGGCGAGCGCCAGACGGCAGGAGGCAGAGTGGCCACGCTGCCGATTCTTCAAGGCTGCTTTCTCGTCTCTGCCCAGAGCCGGGGACGTTCGGGTCGTCATCCTTGGGGGGCGGCCCGCTGCTACCACCTGAGCTCGGCCGCCACGTGCTGGCCGTGGAGCTCCTGCAGGTGCAGCAGCAGCTCCTCCAAGTTCTCCCCGGTTGCCGCCGACAGCGCGATGACGCTCCGGCCCAGGCGGGCCCGCAGCGGGGGCAGAGCGGCTCTGGCCTGAGGGAGGTCGATCTTATTCGCTACGATCACATGGGGTCGTTCGGACAGGCCGGCTTCGTACTTCTCCAGCTCGGACTTCAGGTCCTCCACCTGAGTCCACGGCTCTGGCTCTGAAAGATCCACGATGAACAAGAGGAAGCGGCAGCGCTCGATGTGTCTGAGGAAGGTGCTCCCCAGGCCCCGGTTCTGGTGTGCGCCCCGGACGATGCCTGGGATGTCAGCCACTGCAGGGGAGACAGAGCAGAGGGGCTGGGAGGGCAGGCCTGGCTCCCTGTGGGCCACGTGTGCCGAGCCCCGAGACTTGCAAGGAGCGCCTTGGAAGGCATGCCGTCAGGCCACCCGCCACCCCAGGCACTTCTGCTCTCGGCTCTGCAGAGGTTCTGAAGGGTGTGGGTGACGGGCTTGCTGGCCGGCCGGCCTAATGAGGAGTATTTAACACAGGCCGGCCTCTGGCTTTAAAAATGATTCACAAAAGGGGAAAATGACTTCCTGTAAACTTAAGGATTGGATTACTGATGGAAATTATTACAGAATACTCTGCAAATATAAAGCGCTATACGAGTTGCATCAGCAGCAGGCTTACTATTTTTAATGGGTACATTATCTTCTGGAAAAAGTTTTCTTCTCTCAAAATGGTACAGGGAAGCTTTTCAAGTCACATGTCGTCCCCACGACGGAGGCTGGGAGAGGGAGAAGACCAGAGGAGGCAGGACTTCTCAGGTTTGAATCATCGGTTCCTGAACCCAGCCAACAAGAGGCCTGGGGCGGGGAGCGCGTCTAGAACCTAATTTTGATAGAAAACTACAACTGTTTAAATGAGGAAAGATAATGCTCCCTTTTGGGTTCAGGAAGCTCTGCGACAGTCATGTAATTCCTGTTCTGACGCCGTCTCAGGCCGGCCTTGGAAGTTCTACCTGCTATCTGCTGGTGGTCCTCACAGTGAACAATCCCAACGTGGGGCTTTAAGGTGGTGAACGGGTAGGAAGCCACAGCAGGTCTTGCGTTCGAAATGGCCCGGAGAAGCGAGGACTTCCCTGCATTGGGGAACCCAACCTGGAGGAAAGTTGAACACGCCTTGTCACCTCAGGGCGCCTGTGTCTGGCTGAGGTCGGGGAGCAGCGACACGTGAGAGCATGGGCTCCCGAGTGCGCACGCAGGGGCCTCCCTGGGAGGAGCGGTGCCGCCAAGCTATTGCTCATGTCCGGGCACGCTCCAGCACCAGGGCTGTATTTCCTTTAGCTCTGCTGTAAAAATGCCACTTCCTCCCCCTCCAATGATACCCACCATCCCAGCGTGGGCCACTGTCTTGAGCTCCAGGAAGAGGACACGCTGCTGACCGGGCTCTCCGGGGGTGCAAGTCACAGGTGCGCGGTTATCATTGGCCAGGAAAAAGCGGTTACCTTTTCCTCCTGCCCCGCCCAGAGCAGCGATGTACTCATCGCCTGGGCACGACAGGTCAGCCACGACTTCCTTTCCCTCCTTCACTAATGTGCCCACAGGGACCTGAAAATAATAAAGTGCTTATAGGAGAGTAGACATGTGGAGCGGAGTGGACCCAGTTCTTGCTTGTATCCATGTCTGGAAGAAGGGCACGTAGCAGAGGGGAGGGGGCACCACTAGGCTCCCCCTTCACAGACCCACGAAGCACCAGGAAAAAGGTCCCAGCCTTCAAAGGGACTTTATGGGGCTCTGACACCCCCTGCAAACTGCATCAATGGCTTTTTCAAATAGTGTTTTTCAAACATGAGGGTGGATGGAAGCATTTGGAAAATACTTGGATAATCTGAGAGGAGTAGTCTCCACTTCCAGAGATGCCCTGGGAGGGTTAGGACTCAGGAACAGTGGGCCCCTGGGGTCCCACTTTTTAAATACAATTATTTCATGATTTTTGAACAGGTCATACATGCACACAGGATAAAAGGAGGCCCAAGTGTCCCCCCGGGGCTTTGCTTCACGGAGGGCGGCTGCATGGCCAAGCCAGGGGGGCCCTGGGAAACAGGCATGGGTGGGCTCTGCAGCCTTCGGCTCACCCGGACGTAGAGGAGGGTGCCGCTGCGCCCAGAGCAGTTCTTCCTGCCGCCGGCCTCTCCGTGGGCACCCTGGTACCGCGACAGCACTGAGGACAGCGACTTGACTTGCTGGTCAGCTACGAGTTAGAGCAAGGACCTTCACCTTCTTTGGGTTAAAAGCAGAACCGTCTGTGCTCTGTCCATTTAAGGACATGGGGAGCACACAGGGAAACACGGCGTTAAGTCACAGCACAAGTGACTCAACTGGCAATGTGATTTTTTAGAAAGCAAAATTCTCATTTTAAGAAAATACAATTTCTGAAAAAGTCAAACTTACCCACAATGTCATCATCAGTGTAACAGTAGTTCTACTTTCTCGTGTCGTGACTGCTGACTACGTTTGTGCGTTTACCCAGCACTCGTGCCCCAGCGCGCAGGGAGAGTGACACAGACCCGCCCTTTGCACCCCAGCCGAGAACGCTAGAGTCTCTGAGCGTAAACGAGCTTGTGTTCCGAAATTGAACAAAACCCACCACTGAAGTTGGTTTAGGGGCGTTATTTAAATGTGAACATCCACACAATTTAATAAAAATGATGTCCATCCATTGATTTTTGAATTCAAATTCCCATGAGGATGAGAAGAGGGAAAGCCCCTGCCCCAAAGGCAAGCAGACACAGCACTCCTCCCCCTGTGGCCCCTCACAGCACATGCCTCTGAGGATGACGTGGCCACCGCTGCCTCCGTCACCACCGTCGGGGCCTCCGAACTCCTTCCGGGGCTCACTGTGGAAGCAGCTCACCCCGTCGCCTCCACGGCCCCCGCAGACAAGTACTCGGCGATGGTCCACAAAATGCCTCTTCTGCAGAGAGCACAGCAAGCCTGGTCGTTACCCGCGCTGCAGTCCGTTCAGGGACCAAGCAGCCCTCTGAAACGTACCTCTGTATCTAGGACAGGTTTTAAAACGAGAAGTTAATGATATGAAATTGCTAATCTCGCCTACGATGCAAGTGTAAGAAAGAGTTCCCACAAGTCACTACTATTTGTAGGCAAACATCAGTCAACAAGCTGGACGTGAAAAGTGGTCAGTGTGGAACACATGCTTGGATAAGAAAGGCAACCTAAAGAAAACAGGAGCTGTTTAGGAAACGCTCCTTAAATAAAGCATCTTTCCATCTTTTCTCAAATAGAAACACGTTACTGAAATACCCGGTCTTCGCTCCTGGGAAGATGCAATAACGAACGGGAGTCCTTGGTGGGCTCTCAGCTCCCGACTCGGGAACCGACTGAAGAGGGCTGTGTTCACAACAGCAGTGCAGACAGAGCTCCTGGTCTCGGAGGAAGTTGCTCTCGGGGCCCCTCAGGGAGGCACACTTCTAGCTATAGAATAAGGACTGACTAACTAGGTTCACATTTAATAAACATGAGCTCATTGTCCAAGAAGTCAGCTCTCCGAGGCGCCAGGGTTCCAGGGGCCGGGGTGCGACCGCTACCAAGGAGCCCGCCCACCTGCCGCACGTGTGGGCATGGGCAGCTCCTCTGGCAGGACCCAGTGCGGCTGCATTTCTATCCACTACTCCATGAGCAGATCTTTTTTTCTTTTTAAATACATAAGTATTTCAAGATTCTCTGGCACCACCACATGGAAAAACCATGAATTACTATTTCAAAAACTCAATGTCTAATTTTGCTATATGCCAACACCATAGACATTAGCCTGATGGGAAAAAAGCACAACTGCTGAGCATCCTAGGGAAGGAAAAACTTGGATTAAATTTTTACCCTTTGGGGGAGACAAGACCCCCATGGAACACTAAGCTGTGTGGCTGGCAAACACCGTTGCAATGAGCAGTGATGTGTCCACAGGGAGACACTGTTTGCCCTGATAATGTTTATCTGGATACCCCCCTTTCCCATTTAGGAGAAAGTGAAGTGGGTCATAAACACTTATTTTCTTGAATTTAATCAAAGATCATTCATGTTTTCAATACAAGGTTTTGATAAACAGAACAAAAACCAAGTAAGGCTAAAAGAACTATGAAATTAAAGGCCTAGCCCCTCCCCTCCCTGGATGTTTAAATTAACAAATATTCATAAATACTTAAGAATGTACCCAGCCCACGCACTGTTCCAGCTGAAGGGAAGGAACGAGGTTGGTGCTTCTGGTGCACCCACGGTGCCCTCCCTGGTCTTCGCAGGGGTCACAAGCTCTGGGGGCTCAGTGCACACGGGCCCTCGTCCCATTCCATTGCTTTGAGGAAGCTACACATGTCCCTTCCATCACACACTCAGAATGAATGAACAGAGTACTGTTCAAAACAACACCCTGTGCCTTCTGAGGCGGAAATGTGGACAGGTGTCCTTCAAGGTCAGAAACCTCACCAGTTTTTTCTCGGAGAGCAGTTTTTTCCTGGGGGGTTCCTGGTACTTGGCGCGGTCCGCACAGCTGGCTGAGCACAGCCTGGGAGAAGCAGGCCACAGCCAGACCCGAGTCCAGCGCCCCACGATCCCAAGCACAGTCCGAGGTCCTACGGAGAGAAGCCTCGAAGGCACCATGGCTCCCTAACAAAAACCAAATAGGCAAAATCAGACACTTGGTTTAAACCTGCAGCCAAACAGAAACTGCAGGACAGGGCCTGTGCACAGCACCGTCCCCAGCTGTGACGCTGAAAGACAGACAGACTGCGGACGAGGAACTCCGTTGCTCACCACTTCCAGCTCCGAGCCAGCAAGGCTCACCCGCCCTCATCAGCCTCCGTGTCACCTGGGAGCAAGATGTGCGAACAGAAAATCTAAACCGCTAAAATTCCTCTAACGCTGGATGTATGCTCTTCTGTGGGTTTTCAAATATCTGATCAACAAAAACATTAACAAGAAAATCTGAGCCTCAAATAAAAAGTTCTTAAAAATAAAACACCCAATTACTCAAGTGTTGGTGGGTTAGTTTGTGCCATTTAAAACTAGTCCAAATGGAAGGCGGTGAGAATACTGCGTATGGAGTGTGGTGGTGGTGTCCCCTTTGCCTCTCGTCCCCAGTGTGAGCCGGGGGCACCCTTCCGTGTGCGGCCCCCCTCTGCACGTCCATCAAAGGGACAGGGCTGGGAGGACAGGGCCAGCTCATCCCCATGAACAGGTCGCCCACATGCACGCTGAGTCAACATGAGCCACTTCTCCTTAACTAGGAGCTGTCATACCGTTACCTGTTCATTCAACAGCCCGTAACGGCTACGCTTCCTGTAGGCGCCAAGGGCAGACGGGAGGCGGTCTGGGACCTGGCCCTCCGGGGGGTGACACCCCTTCTCCCTTTGCTGTGAGCGCCTGATACCCACCCACTCTCAGATGTCCCCACTGTGTGGGCACACATGTGCCCCAAAAAAGGAAACTAGGTAGGCTTTCCTCCCATTTCTAGATGTGAAATGTATTTGCAGGTAGGAATATAAATGTACACGTTTTAAAAAATCATAATAAAGCCACCACGTGTGTAACACAGGAGAAAAAACAGAATTCGCTTTTTCCTTAGAAGTCCCTCATGTGTGCCTCCCATCCCACATCCTGTGCTCTGCCTGGACGGGAAACATCCTTTGTGGGAATTTTTCTCTTAGCAAGGCACTAAAAAGTCTTGCTTCTCATTTGGAAACCGTCGCAGTTACAGAAAAGCCAGAGTATGCAGTGAAGGACTCTCTTCTTCCCAAATCACCTGCAGGGAAGCTGCCAACCTGACTCCCCATGCCCCACCCCGGAACAGCCCACATGTGCTCCCTGCGCCCAAGAGTGTCGCCTACGGAGCCAGGTGACTTCTGCAAGCAGGCCACCAACCACGCTCACAGCCCCTCCACGTGGCCCTTCAGTCTCCTTAGCCTGGAACGTTCTTCAGCCTTTCCTTGGCTCTCGTGCCCGTGACACCTACAAGGCCACAGGCCAGGCGTCTTGCAGCACGTCTGTGTCCCCATTTGACTGACGGCCGCTCCCCTCAAGACAAGAGTGTCCCACAAGCCCTGCAGAGGGCTGGGTTCCTTTGGTCCCTTCTTGCCGCGCTCCGAGCTGCAGCCCTCGGCGCGTCCCTGCGGCTTCCCCCTTCCCCATGAGCTTCCCATTTATTCATTCTCATGGGCTCGTGCTTATTTTATTCAACGAGCCCCACTCTGTTATCTATTTTTGATGTTCAAATGGTCTCCAGTTTGGCCAGAGGCAGCCCATCAATCTCAGAGCACTTCCCTGCTTTGTGGCAAAATGTTCCAGGCTCACTTTGTACTCTCCCCAGGCGACCCTGAGATCAGCCTTTACTCAAAAAGCCCTAGCTGCTCTGGGTGGAGAATGGGATTCAGAAGCCCCTCTGCACGCTGGGCACGCTCTGGCCTCCGGGGCTGTCGCCGCTTGCAGGCTCAGTGGGGACCCAGAGAGCAGACAAAGGTACCCACACCCACACACAACGTTCACCCCCGCAGTCACTGCTACGCCTGTCCACCCACAGCTAGAGAGCAGCATCTTTGGAAAACCATGAGTTCACACCTATGTGCCCAATTCCACACCACAGGATTCATGCTAATTTTCTCTTTCTGTCGTGACAACCCCATTCTGACTGCCAGAGCCCTGGCTTCCACCATCTTTGACGTGTTTGTCTACTGGCTCAGCCCCCACAGTAGCCAAACCCTCCTCCACACAGGTGCTCTCTCCCCACCGCCATGCCAGGTTGCCCCTCTGTGGGGATACCCTCCTGTTAATCTTTCTGCAAATGCACTGTTTTTAAAGTACACTTTTGTCTGGGAATGATTTTATTTATTTTGGGAGAGAGAGAGAGGGTGCACATGTGTGCGTGTGGAGTGCGATGCTGGACTTGATCTCAAGACCCCGAGATCATGACCTGAGCCAAAACCAAGAGCCAGATGCTTACCCGACTGAGCCACTCAGGAGCCCCTATTCGGGAATGATTTTAGATTTACAAAAAAGGTGAAAGATATTCCCATATACCTCTTAGCCAGTTTCCCCTAATACCAGCATCTTACATGACCTGCGTACGTTTGTCAAAATTAAAAAATCAGCTTTGATACCTTCACTAAACTCTAGATGGCATTTGAATTTCACCAGTTTTCCCACTCACATCTCCTTCTTTTTTCCAGAGCCAGATCCAGGATTCCACATTGCATTAAGCCATCCCGGAATGCTGTCTTTAAAGTCCTAAAAGAGCCCTGTGCCCAGCATCACACACCTGGTGAGAATACCCTTCAGGAGGGGAGGTGAAATAACACAAGCTCAGATGGTAGAAAAGCAGACGTCACCACCAGTCTACCTGCTCTATAAGAAATGCTCAAGAAAGTTCTTCAGGTGAAGAAAAATGGCACCAGAGGGAAACCCAGATCTTGAGAAATGAGGGCAGCAACGGAAATGGTAAATGACAAGACTACCTGTTTTCCTTGTAAGAGTTTATTTTTTTATTTTTATTTTTTAGTGTTTTTTCGAGAGGGGGTGGGTTGGGGGACAAGCAGGGAGGAGGGTCAGAGAGAGAGGGAGAAGCAGACTCTGCTGAGCAGGGAGCCCGACATGGAACTTGATCCCAGGACCCTGAGATCATGATGTGAGCCGAAGGAAGACGCCTAACGACTGAGCCACCCAGGCGCCCCATAAGAGTTTACTTTTCTAAAGACTTATTTACGACAGAGAGAGCATGCACGGGGGCAGAAGGAGAGAGAGAATCTCAAGCAGACTCCCCGTTGAGTGCAGAGCCTGATATGGGGCCCAATCCTATGACCCTGAGATCACGACCTGAGCCAAAATCAAGAGTCGGATGCTTAACCAACTGAGCCACCCAGGCGGCCCAAGAGTTTTTAAATATGTAAGATTATAGCAAGAAAGAATGATTTATAATACTGCCCAATGGGTCTTCAATCAGGCACAGATCCTACACGTGAAAATGTAAGATCAGGAGGGATTGAAGGGACTGCGTGAGTGCGAGCGGCCTCCATTTCCGTGAAGTGGCGAGGTCTCAGCGCTAAGCAGGCGAGGACAGGCCCGGGGGGCGGGTGCACCGTAAGCCCTAGAGCAGCCACCGCCACGCAACACAGAGACAGCCAGAGAGCCAAGGAACAGGTGCCAGGGGACGCTTGGAAACCACTCCAGCAATTCAGAAGGACGGGGTAAGAGAACACTGAAGACGGGACAAACAGAAAACGAACAGTCCAATAGCGCAGTCTAACCCAACCAGGCAGGGAAGACATCTGAGAGCGACACGACGGCAGCGCATCAGGAAGACCGGCAGCCACACATGCGCACGATGGCCACTTCAAGTACATCAAGCAAAATCCGACAGAATTAAAGGGAGAAACAGACCACTCCACAAGGACAGGAGGGGATTTCAGTGCCGCTCTCTCAGGAAGTGATGAGAAAGTAGCTGAAAGCCAAACAAGCAAACAACCAAAAGCACTGAAGATGCAGAAAGTCTGAACAATCTTACCCACAGTACGGAGCTGACACAGACAGAACATTATGCCCATTCGTGCGGAGCTCGTGTCGCTGCCGGGTGCGAGGACGGGCATCCCAGAGAGTGTCCTCTAACTACGACAGGACTGCAGGAGGTAAGGATCAAGATCCTAAGAAAACCCCAACCACACGGAAATGAAGCAACTCTGTTCTAAGCAAGCCAGTAGGTAGACGACGACCTCAAACAAGAAACTAGAGAATACCCTCAACAGCACGGTGAGGGGAGCACAACGTGCCACAGCTCCCGGGACCCTCGGGCTCTGAGTGCTCACACTGGGAAGGAAGGAAGACCTAAACTCAGGGAGCTGAGATCAGGAGACCAGAAAGCGAAGAGCAAAGCAGAAGAAAGGAAATAATAAAGAGGAGAAATAAACAGGACCAACCAGAGACGGAAGACTCACTGGAAAGATACACAGAGCCGACAAACCTCGAGTCAGACTGATGAAGAAAAAGTGAACACAAATTCCCAATGTCAGGAATTTAAAATGGGCTTTCAGAACAAACCTTCTAGATGTGAAAAGGGTAAGAGAACACGATGAACAACTTTTTGCCAACAAATTCAACAACTTACGTGAAATGGACAAATTTCTTGAAAACACAACTTACCAAATAAACACAAGAAATAGAAAATCTAGGGGCGCCTGGGTGGCACAGCGGTTAAGCACCTGCCTTCGGCTCAGGGAGTGATCCCGGCGTTATAGGATCGAGCCCCACATCAGGCTCTTCCGCTATGAGCCTGCTTCTTCCTCTCCCACTCCCCCTACTTGTGTTTTCCCTCTCTCGCTGGCTGTCTCTATCTCTGTCGAATAAATAAATAAAATCTTAAAAAAAAAAAAAAAAAGAAATAGAAAATCTAAACAGCCCTGTATCTACTAAAAAAGTGAAACTTCTTATGAGAGAACACTCCCCAAAAGAAGACTCTGGACTCACACTATTTCCCCCGTAGATTCTAAAGAGCATTCAAGGAAAAAAATAGCAGCAATCTTACAGAAACTTCTTCAGAAAACGGAAGTGAGGTCACTACCCAACTCATTGTATAAGGCCCGTGAGACCCCAAACCAAAACCTGTTATTGCTGACAAAGAAAATCACAGTCCAACAACCCTGGTTGAGCCCATGCCATGCCAGGGCCTAGTAGGAAGACTCCTGGAACACAGGCTTTCTCAGCAGGTCCAACCCCACCTCCCACTGGCAATCACGCACGCCTGGCAAGAGTCAAGAGCCATTCACGATCAGAAAAACGAAATGCTGCGGCAGATGAGAAACAGGCGGGCACATCTTCAAACTGACACAGGGCACCCACAGAAGGCCGACACCGTCACACTACCTGGAGACTGACCTGTTACCCCAAGATGGAGAAAGGACCGCAATGCTCCCCACTTTCATGCAATCCGGTCTTGTAAACACTGCAGTAAGAATTGAAAAAAAAAGGGGGAAGTAGGCAGAAGATATGATTATTTCTACAGAAAATCCCAGGAAAATCTATAAAACAATGATTAAAATGAATAAATGGATGAACCAAGGTTGCAGGTTACAAGTTAATACACAGAAGTCATTTACATTCTTGTACACTCCCAGCAAACCACCACAAAATGAAATTAAGAAAACAATCTCGGGGAGGGGGCTGGGTGGCTCAGTCATTGAGCGTCTGCCTTTGGCTCAGGTCATGATCTCAGGGTCCTGGGATCAAGCCCTGAATCGGGCTTCCTGCTCGGCGGGAGGCCTGCTTCTCCCTCTCCCACTTCCCCTGCTTGTGTTCCCTCTCTCACGCTCTGTCAAATAAATAAAATCTTTAAAAAAAAAAAGTCTCATTTACAGTAAGGAGCATCGCATACAGAAGCTATCTAGAAATAAGTTTAACAATAAACATTCAAGACCTCTACCTTATTACCTGCAAAATGCTGATCTGAGTATTTTCAGGGACTACCTCATTTGGTCCTTGTAACTGTAAAGAAGTACTTTTATTTCCCCCACTCTGCAAATGAGGTGAAGTGACTCACCCGAGGCCTGAGCTATCAGACAGGAGGTGGCAGGAGGAGAGTGTGAAACAAGTAAAGGGAAAGGACAACTCAGCCATCATTGCTATCAGCACACCCACAGCTCAGCCCGCTGCAGAGCCGCGCTGCCCACCCAGCTGCGATGGACACCAGGCACAGGGCACCAGTGACACGAAACCAGAGGAGACCTATCGCACAGAAGGAGCCAGCCAGAGACCTGAGCTCTGAATCCTACCCAACTGGGAGTACTTCCTCCTTCCTGCCCTTCTGTGTATATGGAAAAGCCGGCCGAACACAGGGTGGAGTGACAGGACTCTCCCCCTGCCAAGCAAACAAGCTTGACCTGGATTCACATTGCTGTTTGGTCTGTTTTCCTTCAAATGCCATAGCTGCACTGCCAGCGAGGCAGCCCCTAGCCACATGCTACTAAATTTAAACTCACTAAAAATTTGAAAGTGTAAAAATCCTGTCCCTCAGTTACACAAGCCCGGTTTGTGGCCAGCGGGTCCCATACTGGGTATCACATTTCCACTACTGCAGAAGTCCTATTGGACAGCGCTGGTCTATACGGTGGGAACTCAGAAAAGTGAGCTCAAATTCCTCCTGGGAGCGCCCGTCTACTGGGCCCATTCAGCAGATACGAAGGCCAGAGAGTGGCGAAAGCCCAGGGTCCAGGGTCAAGCGGACTTCATGACTACAGGATGGGGCTTTTAAAAATGCTGGAAAGGGGGTTCCTGGGTGGCTCAGTTGGTTAAGCATCTGATTCTTGATCTCAGCTCAAGTCTTGATCTGAGGGTTGTGAGTTCAAGCCCTGCAACGGGCTCCACGTGGGGTGTGTAAACCTACTTAAAAGTAAATAAATAATAAAAAATAAAAATGCTGGAAAGCACACGACAAGGGCTCCACTGTAGACAATATTTCTTTGTTCTATAAAGTGTTAAGCTCCGTCCTACTGGTCCACAGAAGTTATTATTTGCCAGTAACCTCTCCTACACCTTCTACAGAAATCGTAAAATTTACTCCTTACAACAACCTAGGAGAGGATAAGTGTGTTTGCTTTTGCAGACCGCCTTCCACCCTGCTCGGGTGCAGGAGCCGGCCCTGGAGGGAGGAGCCGGAGGGCTGCCGAGGTCCCTACGAGGTCCCTGCACGGGAGGAGCCGCAACCTCCGCTCCGCATCCGCCGCCACGCAGGGGTGCAAACGACTCCACCATCACCAGCCCCAAGTGGAAGCACCGATCTGTTGTTGGACTGCACGTTCCCTTTTAGGCAGGCCTTCGTCGTGGGACGGTGCCGTCTCACTCCTGACCCTTCCCTTTTTTCTGCACGCCCACTTTAGAGCGGCGCGGGCGACGACTCGGGTCAGATCGCAAGGCCCGCGGGCCTGTCCGGAGGGGCCGCACCCGGGGCCAGAAGCAGAAGTGCAGGCGAGGAGGGTGGGGAGGGAAGCCGCGCTCCGCTTCGCTCCAACACACCTGCCCGCCGACGCCTGCACCTGCGGAACTGGACTCCCGCGCAGCAGAACTGCCCCCCGAGACGCGGCCACAGGACAGGCCGCAGTGACCGTGACAGCCCCGGGCCGCGTCCCTCCGCGTCCGCCGCCGCGCGCGCGAAAGGAGCCGGCCGGGAGCAAGCCCGCCTCGCCCGCACGACGCCGCCGAAAACAAGCCGGCCCGCGGGGCTGCCGTGGCAACAAGACTTTAATTCCGCGCACCGAAAGGCCCCTCAGAACGGGCGCCGCCAGCGCTTACACACCCGCGCGCGGGCCTCCATGCGGCTGCCCCGCCACCTGCGCCGGAGTCCCAGCGCACCTGCGCGGCGGCGCGGGGACCCGGCTCGCCGGCGCCGAGCGCACCGGCTGCGTTCACAGGGCCGCGCCCCGGCCTCCTGCGCGCCCGGCCGCGAAGCCCTCCCGCACCCCCAAGCCGCGGCGCCCACGCCCGCACTCACCGCTTCGGAAGGATACGTCACTTCCGGGGTC
>NW_024424675.1:46453641-46503257 GCF_017311325.1 Ursus maritimus | reverse complement strand
GGACTAGAGCGGTGAGATCACTTCCGGGACCGGACCCGTCCCCGGCACGGCCGCGCCTGCGCAGTGCCTGCCCGGGGGCGTGAGCGGAAGACGGGGCTAAGCCCCGCCCACACCTTTGGGTCCCGTCTGGGTAACTTTCGCTTCCCCTGTGAGGAGGCACTGCCTTGGAGGCACTGGTCGACCGGGTCAGACAGACGCTCGCCGCTCGGGTCGGGCAACCGCCTTCCCCGTCAGACACTGGCCCCCTCAGACAGGCATCCGCAGGCTCCCGTCAGACAGACAGTTGCCGCCCCTGTCAGACACCCGCAGCCCCCGTCGGACGCCAGTGTCCCTTTCAGACAGATAGCCACCTCCCCTGTCAGACACCCACCTCCCTCCTCAGACAGACACCTCCCTCCTCAGACACCCACCTTCTCCATTAGACACCCACCTCCCCTGTCAGACACCCACTTCCCGCATTAGACACCCTCCTCCCCCCTCAGACAGACACCCACCTCCCCCATCAGACAGACACTGGCCAACCTGGTCAGACAGACACCTGCTGCCGCCATCAGACACCAGCTGTCCCTGTCAGACAACACCTGCTGTCCCCGTGAGACGGTTGCCACTGACACACACCCACCTCCCCTGTCAGACTCAGGCTGTCCCCTCAGACAGCTGCAGCCCCCGTCAGACACCTGCTGCCACCATCAGAAACCCGCAGGCCCGTCAGACAGAACAGCCGCCTCCCCCATCAGACACCGGCTGTCCCTGTCAGACAGATAGTCGCCACCATTGTCAGACACACACCCACCTCTGCTATCAGACACCTGCTTCCCCCCTCAGACAGACACCCACCTCCCCCCTCAGACACTTGCTGTCCCTGTCAGGCACCTGCCGTCCCAGTCAGACAGACGTGGACATCCGCCTTCAGACACTGGCCACCCCTGTCAGACAGACACCCACCGCCCCCATCAGACAGACATTGGCCATCCTGGTCAGATAGACACTCGCCTTCCCTGTCAGACAGACCCAGACATCCCCCTTCAGGCACGGGCTGCCCCCGTCAGACACCCGCCTCCCTCATCAGACGGACGCCCACTGCCCCATCCATGATCAGGCGCCCGTCCGCTGGTCCGAACACAAAGCACAGAAACTCCCTGGTTAGGGTGGTTTTGAAGAACCGGTTTATTCATACATTACACCAAATCATAAGCAATTTATGGGCGTCAAACTCTGACTGGAAAAAATGAACTGATAGGATGTTTTCCAGAAAATGTACTGTGCTCACAAATAAGACGAATCTGACCTGTTCAATTAATAGAAATGAAGGAAGAGCTCCACAAATCTAAAGGGGAACGGCAGCAACAGTGCCACCCTCGGAGCACCTGCTCGCACAAACACAGGCAGAACCAGGGGCCACGAGCGCTGGGGGCCTTCCAGCAGCCCGAGTCCCAGTCCGCCATGCACCGGGGCAAGGCTTTGCAGCCGCTGTGAGTTTATCAGCACTTCTGGACACCGTGGGCATGTCTCAAATCCACGACCTGCTGGGGGTCAGGGACACTGCAGGAAGAACGAGCGCCAACGTCCAGGTCTTCTTTGCATGTCCGCTGACCTTCTGTGGAAGCAGTCATAAAAAACAAAGCACCATCGACCACACTTCACGAACAACTCACTTTAGCCTAAGCTTTTGCAAACATATTACAGAAGAGAAGATATAATACATTTAATGAAAAAGAATTGCTGGCATCACTTTCCCCCCACAATATTACATAAAAATGGACAACACATTAAATAAACATTCTGTTATTAATCATTAAATATATTAATACCAAAAATCATGTATAAATTAGGAAATAAATGTACAAACTATTTCACAAAGTGCTTTTTAAAATATATACACAACATTCAAGAAATTCTTAATGTAAGACATTTCAGATTGAAGTTTTGGGATAAGTTCAAGTGTCCTTTTCTTTCAAAAAGTATTAATACAGCACTTAAAAAAACCACACACACACATAAAAGGCATATTCGCAGATTGGCAAGGAATAAAAATAAAACTACTTTCACAGTTATTTAAAATGTTTAACATTTTCAATGGGGAATTTTAGTCCCCGATTGAGATTTGCAAATTAGTTCTATGAAAACTACCAAGAAAGAACAGAACAAAAGCAAGGGAGACACCTCCCTAAATGAAATTGCTAATGTCTGTGTCATATAGCAATTAAGAACTCTCATTTCATTAATTTAATATAGATATGTATTTTTAAGCCCTTACCAGTGTCAAGAGTTTTTAAAACCCATATGCCTCTAAGATAAACACTCCCATCCCAGCGTATGTGTGATTCTGTCCCCACAGAAGAGGGGAAAATATCCTAGAATAGGACTGGTACTTGTCTGGGGCAATCTTTAATCTGCAGCTCGGTTCTTCATCTGTAAAATGGGAACAATAATTGCCCCCATATTTCCCAGTGTGGACTGTCAGGATTCATTCAAGCAACAAAACAAAACAAAACAAAACAAAAACAACATAAAACACCTCGTAAACTGTAAACCATTCAACAACTCTGGATAAAGAACTACTTAGACTTTTAAACCATTTCTGAAACTTAACAATTTAAAAAATCATCTTCAGTAGACCTGATATATCAAGAATTGGATATTTAAAAAATTTTCTTAGTTGTTAGAAGTACGTCAGCATTTATCCAAGGATGTTTTAAAAGTATTCATGTGGGTATTACTGTTCAGGTAAAAGTTGACAGAATGTCTGTATTTTCTAATTTGTGAAATACACGGTTTTTCCTTTGACTACACTTTCCCAAGTGAGCTATCTTTAATGTTTGTGTAGAATTTAAATGGGATTTAATGTCCTAGGAATGTAAAATTTACTCAAATTTCCCCATATAAAACCTTTCCTTTTTGTTAGGAAGAACACAGTAAAATTTGTGGGGTTCTTTTTAAAAATAAGATCTGAATTTCAGATATCTCTAAAAGAAAAGGAACGCTTGCTTGGAGATCTGAACAAGTAGGTCCTGGAAGAAATAATATAAAACAAACAACTTGCCAACTGTTTGGAAACTCTGGTATAAATATTTTAAGTTACCAATGTAGAACTGGGCATATCAAACATCCAAATCCCAGAAATGGCCGTCAGATAAACAAGGGCCAACACCACTCACTTCAGAGAACTGCCCCCTCTTTCCTTCCCTGGGTTAGGCTAATTGTACGTTTATTTAGAATATACTCGTTGATCCCTCTTTACTTTTTAGTACAAAGACAGAGGACATTGTGGATAAACACAACTGGCGAGAGACACAGGCGATGTGTGAGCTCTGGGAAAGACAGCCTCTCCGAATGAAGCACTGTGTAACAGAAACCGACCCACAACATAGAAGATGCCCTCCCTCCCATCGAGGCACAGGAAGAGGCTGCCATCCAGGGGCTGTGGCATGTGTCCAGCTGTGGTGTAGCCAGTGAAAGACAAGTTTACAACCCACATTGTGACAAGTGCGTGAGAAGAGTCAGACCTGAGGCCCATTTCTGTGAACACATGGACTATGGCATCTTGTGGCTGTGTCCCATTCCTGGGCACAGAGTACTCTAATGACAAGAGGACCCCTAAAGCTAGCTAGAAACATCGAGGAGGGGGACAAAAAAGAGACAAGCTCCCACCGTATGGACACACAATACTATGCACAGCACCAAACATGTCACACCATCGAAGCGCCGTCTCTCGCCAGCGGTGCGTGCTTGGCACCGTACCCAGCATGAAATGTGCACGCTTCACATGCAGACGCTGTGTGGGGTGGAAGGGCAACCAAGAGGTCACGGTTCATCAGAACTGCCATCAGCCCGACCATCCCTGGAGGGATATGCCACTGCGAGGCTCTAAGAAGAGCGCTTGTCCCTTACTGCTGGTAATTCCCATACTGGCCCTGCAAGAGACCAAACACAGGTTATACTTCCCCAGTCACGAGTAAAAGTATCAGACAGACCCTGCCCCCAAACCCAGGAGTATGAGGAGCAAGCAAGCAAATAGCCCTCTGCCTGGAACTATGATGCAGGCGGTCCCTGGCATTCTGAAGGCCATCCGTCCACGCCTGTGGCTAATGACTGAGATCAGAAGGTCAGGGAGGCCCCTTCCCAGCTCCCCCAGTAAGGTCCTCCAAGGGGTCGGCAGCAGGGCTGGACGCAAACTTGGGCTGGGACCCTGAGGTCAGAGCCACTTGGCCAGCCAGGTCTGACCCAGGTGAGAGTATGTGCAGAGCTAATTTCTAAAAGCCTCACAGGCTCAGAGAATTAACATTCTGGAAGGGAGGCTGGCAGCCAATTCGTTCACACATCATTCCGAGTGACCACGAGAGAAAGCCTCGTCGTGTCTCCACAGACACGATGGGTCTTGCCTGCTCATAGCCGTACGGCCGCTGCTGCTGGGCGGACGGGCCCGTCTGGGACGCTCTGTAGCTTCCATACTGCTGCCCTTGTCCTTGCTGGTAGCCGGAGTACTGCGAGGCGGCTCCCTGGGCAGGCCCTAGGGACACACGCGGGCACCGTGAGCACAACCCGCCGCGCTCCCCAGCCCACCGCGAGTGTCTGAAGCACCACCCCGTTCCTCCTCAGTCTGCAAGCCGCAGCACGAGAGCAGCGAGCGCGTGAGCAAGGCTGCCTGCGGGTCCTGTGCAGCCCAGGCTTGCGGGCTGCTGTCCAGCGACCTGCGCCGGCTTCCGTGTCCGCCACGGGGTTGCTGCAAACCCGCAGGTCAAGTGTCACAGCAGCTGCGGCTCGCATGCTAGAGGGAGGCGGTGGGTGCTCCCGTGGAAACTAAAGTGAAGCCTTTAGAAAGAACTGATAAAGGCCAAATAATTTTCAAAAAATGCTATTTAATGAGTCGTGGTTGCAACGGGTCGAATAAGAATCTTAAACTATGGCTCTCCTTCCTCCCATGTACCACCATCCCCCATGAGTGCAGTAAGACACCTCATGTGGGGGCCCAGCCTGCCCCTTTTACTTTTCAAAAGCCCCCGCCCCCCCGGTGGTCCCGAGGTGCGAAGGTGGAGCCGCCACCTTGGACGAGCTCCCGCAGAGGGCCGCACGGCTGATGGAAGGAACGGGGCCAGCTCTGCCTGGGCGAGCAAATGGAGGCTTATGTTTACATTAAACTAAGATGTTTCGGGTATAGACACATAGCTATTGTACGAACACTCCCGGAACTCTTTTGACAGACTAATCACTCATTCAAGTCTCAAGGACGGCTTCTACCGTGTACTCTGAATGCTAACCGTTTGCCAGGCCATTGCGTGGTGGCAACACTAGGCAGCATCTGGAAGCGCAAACCTGGCACCTTGGGTTCTGGAGAGCACAGCCCACATGCATTTTGGGAGCGGGTTAGGACTCGGGAAGAACCTCGTGTGGTCGGGGCTCTTGGCAGACACTACCTGCAGGCCAGAGGCAGGGGCTGCACTGTTTTGGGTGGACCTGCCCGGGGGGACGAGGCCCACAGAGGACCGGGCAGGTGTGCGGCTGCTATCCTGGCAGGACGGCCCTCAGGGAGACTGAGCCCGCACTCCGCTCATCTGCAGTGGACGGGGCTCTCCCCTTGTTGCTGCTGTATCTCGAAAAGCCCCCTCTGTCCACTTCTCTGTCCAACGGGCCTGGAGAACAATGCTTGTTGGTGGGCTCCATGGCCGTCTGTGAAGGCCTGTTGGCCCCTTGGCACTGTAGGGAATCCTCATGGGGTGAACAAAAGCCGGAGAGCGCTTCTGGAAGCTGCTGCCGGACTAACGCATATGTGGACCATCTCAGGTGACCGTGTGGGAGTGGCTCAGAAAACGCCCACCTGCACCCGGCTCTTGGTCCCTAACGCTGTTCTCCCGTCAGAGGACCCAGAGCTCCTGCGAGACATGCTGCTTCTAGGGCTATAGAGCACAGAGAGTATCGTGGTCCCAGAGAATAAGAAGATGCTCAAAAATGAAAGGATGGGAGCATGGCAAAGGGACTGGAAGAGCTCCAGCTCCCAGGAGGCAAAGCTGGACAAGCTGAACCAAACAGAGAAATCTGGAATAGAACCCAATGTGTAAAATTAATATCCATAAGTATATATTAATAAATGATTAATAACTAATCATTAATTAATTACTCTGCCTTAGAGAAAAATTCCAAATTGTCTATGTAGACAATTTCCACTTGAGTGTGGGCTGGACTCAGTGGCTTGCTTCCAAAGATTAGGAAAGGGAGAGAAAGAAGGGACAACTTGATGGTGGGGGGACCAGTGACCAGGGTCAACATCAGGGGCAAGTCGGGATGTTGATGTGGGATGAGAACATGCCCCTCATGTGGTCTTTCCAAAGCCTACAGCCCAGTCTCATCCTGAGAAAAACCTCTGACAAGCCCGACCTAAGGATGTCCTACAAAGCACCTGCCCAGTCTTGCTCACGACCGCCAAGGTCCAGAGGACACGGATTTCCCAGGTGCGGTCCCAGCCCAGAGGAGCCTAAGGAGACATGACACTAAATGTCATGCGGGAATCCCAGGTGGGGCCTGGGACTGAAAAGGACTCTCAGGGAACACGAGTGAGATCTGAATAAACTGTGAGTTCAGTCCACAGCACTGTACCGGTGTTAGTTTCTGAGTCGTGACGATCGCACTGTGGTTGGACGAGGCGAACAGCAGGGGAGCTCTGTGCCATCCACACAGCTTGGCTGGCAATCTAAAACTCTTCCAAAGTAAGTGTACTAAGCGTCCACTGAGTGAACGGCGGCGTGGCCATGTGTGGGGCCTGTGCGGGAAGGCGCCTCCCCCTTACCGTAGCCTTGCTGCTGCCCGGGGTAGCTCTGCTGGTTGGGGTACTGCTGCTGGTACCCCGCCTGCTGCTGGGCTGCACCCTGCTGGTACCCCGTCTGCTGCTGGCTGTACTGAGAGTTTCCTGTGGAGGGAAGGAGACACACGGTGTGTTTCTGGAGACGGAGGCGGCTCCTCCCACCACTCACGACGTGGACCCCTTGGGAAACCCCGGGACCAACTCAGTTGCTCAGTATCTTCTCTTTTCTGCAACACTTCGAATATGAATATATAGTCAAAATGAAAGTTAATACAATTTAAGGCTAATACAAGTGTTTTGGGTAGAACTGTGTCCCCCAAAAAGGTATGTTGAAGTCCACACCCCACGTACCCTGTGCACGTGGTCTCATCTGGAACAGGGTCTTTGCAGATGCAAATAGTTAAGAGCACATTGTACTGGACTAGAATGAGCCCTAATCCAATGACTGGTGTCCTGATAAGAAGAGGGACATTTGGACACAGACACGGGGAGAAGGCCACATGACAACTGACGCCGAGAGTGAAGTCACGTGCCTACGAGCCAAGGACACCAGGACCGCTGGAGCTGCCGGAAGCTGGGAGGGGGCTCTGGGGCAGACTGTCCGTCTGAGCCCCTGGAAGGACCAACCCTGCTGACTCCTGGATCTCGGACCTCTGGTCTCCAGAGTGATTTTTGCTGCGCTCAGCACCCGTCTGCCTCACCTCGCCCCACAGTCCTACACACCAGTTCAGCGTGAAGCAGGCCCGAAGCAGCGACTTCGAAGGAAGCACGTTTCAGCCTCTGATCAACTATGGTTTTGCTTGTGAAAAGAACACAGTAGACAGCTAACAACACATCACTGAAAACGGAGCTAACAGGCAGAGTGCAGTGTGGTAGAGGGAACGGAGACACCCTCAGAGTCCTGGACTGGGAAACAGGACAGACCAGTGACCCCCCGTGTGTTCTATACGCGCACCCCTCTTGGTGTTTACTCCTATGGATTTATTCCATCCACAGGCCAGTAGGTCAAGTGGTAAGAAATACCATCTCATGAGTAAGGAAAACGTTAGCTGCAGTGTCTGGAACATGACAGCAGGCTACCGTGCGGCCCAAGCAGGTGACAAGTACCCTGTGTACCTCCCTTACCACCACGAGATGAGCACTACTGCGCGCCCATTGTCCAGATGGGGGACTGAGGCGCACCGCCCGTCCGCGCAGGAGCCAGCACTCAAACCCACGATCCAGCAGCCCGGGATGGTCCCAGCACGTCCAGAAGGGGCCAGTTCCGTGGCTGACGGACACGCTGAGGTAAGCAGTAGCTACCAGGACGCTCCTTGGAGACCACTTACTCTAAGTTCATGTGTTCACACAGCTCAGACTCCGAAGTTTCAGGACACCCTCATTCTGGTGGCAAACATGTAAGCCAGGGTACGCGGTTCCAGCTCAGGCCTGTCCCGGGTTTTTCCTTCGACATTAGGAAACCAGTGCCACAAAGGATTTTTTTTTTAAAGGCAGGTATCCACCCCTATATATTTTAAAAGTTTAAGTAATTTCTACACCCAACATGGGGCTTGAAGTTGTGGCTCCGAGATCAAGAGCCACACGTTCCACTGACTGAGCTGGTCAGGTGCCCCCAAAATGCTTCAATTCTTATTTTCAAAAATCGAGCCAGCCAGCATCCATGCCCAAAGGCTCATTTTGGAAGAAAGCTTACAGTAAGAAACATGGTTGAGGAGAGCAGTGAGGGCATCGCCACGTAATTACTGAGAGTTAGGGCAGTACTAACGACCATTCTCAAGTCTTCCTACAAAGTCTTCCTGACGCAGGTCTCAAGAGCTGTCCTTTTAGATGCAGTGTGGGTATTAACTTCCACTCACGGTTTTCAAAACACCTTTACGAAAAGACCAATTTAAGTCTAGTTTCATTTTCTTTTGAATAGGGCTTGGTTCTTCAACCGTGCCAAGTACACTGCCTTTAATTTGTAGGAAGTTCGGTCCCAAATCTGTGAAAGACCCAGTTCTCCCGCAGGAGGGGCGTGGAGGGGACCAGGGGCCTTCACTCGCCTGCAACACCTCACAGCGGACTAACAGCCAACCCAGAAACGACACAGCAGCCCCCTTATCTGTGCGGATCCATCGCAGACCCCGTGGCTGCCCGCAGCCGGGGCAGAGCCACAGTCTGCACACACCGCGTGCTCCCCTCCACACGCCGCACCCGCGGTCAGGTGTCAGTGATGCACCGGGCACAGCGAGGGCGTGTCCGTAACCGATGACACGAGACAGCTGTCCCGATGTGAGGCGATCAGAGTGGTGTGAATGTGGCCTCTGGCTCTGAAAACACTTTCTTGTCCTGTGCTCACTCTCCTGTGACGATGGGATGGAGTGATGTGAGCGACGCGGGCGGAGACGCAGCAGGAGGGTGCACCTGACCTTCTGGCCGTGCGTCAGGGGGACCCTGTCACGGAGACCGCAGGAAGTGAGACTGTGGATGCAGGAGGGGACTATTATAGTCGGCTATTTTTTTCTTTTAAATCAAAACATGTCCCAGGGGTGCCTGGGTGGCTCAGTTGGTTAAGCGTCTGCCTTCCGCTGAGGTCATGATCCCAGGGTCCTGGGATCGAGTCCCGTGTTGGGCTCCCTGTTCAGCGGGGAGTCTGCTTCTCCCTCTGCCTCTGCCTGCTGCTCTCCCTGCTCATGCTTTCTCTTTCTCTATCAAATAAATAAAATAAAACGACAATAACAAAAAAGAAAACAAAACAAAAAAAACCCCAACCAGATCCTGGAGACATAGTTTCTAAGTAGCAGCCTTGCTGTGAGCTGTGAAGGCTTGCGCCCTCCACGGGGACTTGAACTGCAGCCACAAGGAGCGCAAGTGCGCGAGCGCTCGGACTCTAGCGCTGACCCTGCAGGCCCACCGCATCTCCGCAGTTGCTCCCCGCCCTGAGAGGCCCTGAGCTCTGAGGGCTCCTTCCTCCCAGCCCTTCCTTCCAGGCAGCGCGGACCCTGGTGCATGGCACGTATCTCAGTCGACAAGTGTGGCGGAGACGTGGCGGGGTTCTCCAGGCTTCAGGGTTCGGTCAGTCTGAGTATTCTCAGCTTTACAGCCCCTTTCACTCTTTATGTGGAAATCGATAAAGGAGTTCACTCACATGCACCTGGCCGGCTGCGGCCTGGCACACAGTAGGTGTGCAACAAATGTTAGTGGGGATGCCTCTGAGAACCATAGCTCTGCTCCCACGCACCACAGAAAACCTTCCCTTCGCTGGAGTCAAACCCAGTAGAAAGGGGGCCGCTTGAGGAACGTGGACACAAAACAGCCACCGGGAACCAGCGACCCATCAGCTCACTGACGCACTCGATAGAAACTACTTCTCAAAATAAGCTGTGCCCCAGGGACACCCGCTGACCGATCCCGGAAGAGCCACTGTCCCTGCTGTTCTGAATGTCCACCCACAGGTGGCACACCGGTCTCCATGGGGCAAGGCCCAGGGGACACCTGAGACGACAGCGCTGTGACCACGGGGCTCGGTGGCGTGGACGGGTCTGGACGGCAGCAAGGTCAGGCTACTTTGACTTTCAGTAACGGCCGGTAAGTTTAGTATTTTTAAATTTAACTTCTGCACAGGCAGATGCGTTCGTGTGACTGAGAAATGTCAAAGTGAATGCAGCCCCCCTTCAAGGGGTTCAGGGAAGAAGGCCGTCTCCAGCCCTGCCAGGTCCCCAGCCCCGTCCTTCCCCCCACCACAGCCACTCCTATTGGTGTCCTGGGTATCTTTCCAGAGTCTGTTAGGGGGTGCACGTGCAAACAGGTATGGTCTTACACAGAAGGTGGAATCCCTGACACCCTGGTCCTCGGCACCTGGCCTGAGCACACGGCACAAGCCAGGAGAATCTGCCACAGCAGCCCACCGGAGCTCTGCTTCTTTTCACAGACATGGTGCCCGGTGGGCGTGTCATGGTGGACACAGGCTCTGTCTGGTCTTTGCTGCTGCAAACCTCACAGCGACCAAGTGCAACAGGACGCCCAAGCTTCCATGGAGTGCTCGGCAGGGCCCCTGATGGCACCTGTGTCTGCCTGATTCAGCTGGCCCCTCATCCCCTTATCCTGCCCAGCTTGGCCTACCACGCGCCCTGGCCCCTTCTCAGCAGCGGCCCTCTGTGCGCCAGCGCCCTCTCGTTCTGGGGGACCACACAGGGCTCCTGTGAGATGCCACCTCCCGTGAGAACCCCAGCACCAGACACCTATGCTCCACAAGGCTCCACATCCAGCTGTGGGATCAATGTAATTACCGGAAAGATCTTTATTTCGGCTTCGATCCACCTTCTCGTTGTTTCCACTTGACGCCCTCCATCTCCGTGGGGCCACAGGCCACTCCGCACATCCGTCTTCTCAAAGCACACCATCCGCCTCTCACACAAGAGCGGGCAAGGCCGCCCACTGTGGGGTGAGCTGTCCTTGTAGCACAAGTACGCGGAGTCCCAGGTAGGGGTCCAATTAACAAGACGGGACAAAATGCTTCCAGATTCAGGAGGAAACCATGCCATCTGCCACCCTTGCCTTAGAAAAGGTTACTAAGCTTTTTAGCAAACTTTCCATCAATTACGGAAGGTAAGAACACGTAACCCAAAAACGAAGGTATAAAAATGTGCACATCGAAGTTAAGAGGCTGAGCGGCACACCCCGACCTTGTCTGGGGGAATCGTTTCTGCCTCGGACCCTCCCTTGGTGGAAGCAGTGCTGACTGGCGGTAAGCAGAGCCTCCCCGGCCCCGAGCACTGGCATCCCCGGAGGCAGAGGGAGGGCAGGGCTGACAGAGGAGTGCTTGCAGGGAGAAGCTCCACAGGCCCCAGGGCAGGGCACCTCCTCGGGCAGGCTGACACCCGAGCACGCCAAAGACTACGTTTACACATCGAATTGTTTTAAAATGGCCTAAACACACAGGTTTTCAGCCAAGTAGGGCCCCCTGCTTGGTGAACCCGGCTACACGTCACCAGCAGCTACTAGCTCGAGGTGGCGGTCAGTGCCTGCAGCCGTGGGCCGCCGGGCCGGAGCTGGGCTGCCGAGCGCGCTCCCCCAGCGGGAGTGGAGATGACAAGCAGCCTGGGTCTGACTGGAAAAAAACAGTATGTGGGGCAACTGTGTGGATGAGGGAAGGGCCAAGGTGGTCACAGGTGGGATCGCTGACGAGTTCACTGTGGTTGTTAACAGAACGCAAGACCAGGGGCAGTTGTGGTGACAGAGAAGGGTTCCGGAAAGCGCTACCTGTTCGCCACGAATGGCCAACACTTAACCAGTTCCTAAAAATAAGGAACATCGAGTTACTCTTAAATAATTTTATTTTGAGATGGGATGTTTTGGTTCTCTCGTTCTACATCCATCATCAGGTTTCAAATCCAGCCAGGGGTGATAGCCAGGTCACTGCACCGGCTTTGGGAATAGGAGGGGCCAACGCGGGCAGCCGTGGAGGTTGGGGTGAAGACCTGCCTGGCTGGGTGACTGCACCAGGCACAGGCCATCTCGGGGTCTCGGAGCCAGACTGCGCGGGACAAGAACGCTGGGTCTGAGCCATGTCAGCGATGGCACCCACTGCGGGGAAACACTGGTAACTGACCCCTGCACAGCCTTCTTGGCGATTATCCTGTAGTCTCCACATGTCCTGTGATCCCCTAACATTGTAACTAAAACACAAAACTGCGTAGAAAACCATATGGCAGTTCTTCAAATAATTAAACACAGAACACTGTAAGAGCCATGATTCCACTTCTGGGTATAAAGGCAAAGGGAAAAGCAGGGACGTGAAGAGAGGTTTGCACACCCACGTTCACAGAAGCAGTATTCACAGCAGCCGAGAGAGAGAAGCCACCCGACAGTGTCCGTCAACACTCGAACGGACGAGCAAACTCATCCACACAACAGATTCCGGCTGGGAAAGGGCGTCTGACACCTGCCACCACACACATGAACCTGAGGACGTCACGCTCCGCGAGACAGGCCAGTCGGGTGACAGATACGGAAAGGAGCTAGGGTCATCATGTGCAGAGACAGAGAGTGGCGAGCTGGGCGCCAGGGGCAGGAAACGGGGAGCCCGTGTCTGACGGGGGCAGAAAATCAGCCTGGGAAGAGGAGGTTCTGGAGACGGACGGTGGGGACGGCTGCAGACCGAGGCTTCGTGCCACCCGACTGCACACTCGGAAATGGTTCAGGTGGTAAATTTTGTTATATTTTAAAAAGCCACCAAAAACACCGGGGTTCACAAGCTGCCCATTTCGTGTTTATTGTGTTTCCTTCCCCAGGGGCCCTGCTACCAACCCTGACACTGTCCCCGCTTCGGACGCCTGGACCAGGAAGCCTGGGCTAAGCCCACTGTGTCCCGCTGTCCTGGGACTTCATGGTTTTCTCTTCTCTTGGGGTCTCCCAAGGGCAGGGGGAAGTACCTTCACTCTCTGGGGGCCCCGCCTGAGAAGCGAATGTGCGGATTTCTTCCCAGTTGTGTGTGTGCCGACCTCACGTTGGAGGCTGGACGTTGGCACGGGCGGGAGCATTTGCAGCAGGGAAATGGGCGCGTGCTAGTCACTGGGTTTTTGTTGATAAAGCCGGCTTCTTTCATCACCGCCTCACCCCACCTCTGCCGGACAGCCCCTAGGGCAGCACCACTGCGGAGCGCCAGAGTGGAGGTGGGGGCTGCTGCAGGCTTTACCTGGCCAACACGTGTCTGAAGAAATGCCCAGCCGAACCCAAGGGGCACTCCCTGCACAGGCACTGCCCGGCCGGCTCAGGAGGGGCGTGGGGTGCCTGAAACTCCCCGACCGAGTCTGTAACTCCGGACGGCGTTCAACACAGCTCACAGGCCCCAAGCTAGTCAGCCGAGCCAGATGGTGGAGTCTGGGCCCCTGTGACCCCAACACGGCCAGTCCAGCCCCTTGCAGCCACCCGCGTCGTGGACGGGGACGCCGTGCGTGGCCTGCATTAGCAGCCTCTCTGTACGCCGGGCCTCCCAGAGCCCTGCACCCCCACTGTGGGTGTGTGTGACGCCGAGCCGTGGGCGCAGCGAGCCCCGGAGCTCCTTACCGCCCTCGTAGTAGTGCTGTGTAGACTCCTCAAAGGACCGGTCGTAGCTCTGCTCCGTGTAGGACGACTGCTGGTAGGCGTAGTCACCGTGTCCTGCGGGCAAACAGAGACCACAGGCAGTCAGCAGACGCCCACACAGCCGTGAACTGAACGGGCAACGCTATCAGCTCAGGAGCGTCCAGAGCGGGACCTGGATCTGTTTTCCCCCAACTGAGCCCACGAAGGGGCTTCCTACGGCTTCCCGGCCTCCGAGTCTTCAAGACGCAAACCGCCACCCTACTTGTGGGGTGAGCGTGAGGAGTCCATCTGGCACGGTTTATGAAGAGGAGAGGGTATATTCAGTGCCCGACACGTGACAAGCTCCGGGGGCACTGCTGTCCCACTGCCGGCTCCTGGGGGGCTCCCTTGGGGGGTGTCGTGCACCCTCAGGAGGCCTTTGTCACTGTTCCGTGGGGTGCCCTGTGCTGGCCTCAGCCACCCGCCCCACCACACAGGTGCTCCCTGTCCGGTGTCGTCCTCCTCCCCAAATCCCACCCACCCTCTAGGACCACTTTATTTTATTTTTTTAAAGATTTTATTTATTTATGTGACAGAGAGACAGCCAGCGAGAGAGGGAACACAAGCAGGGGGAGTGGGAGAGGAAGAAGCAGGCTCCCAGCGGAGGAGCCCGATGTGGGACTCGATCCCGAAACGCCGGGATCACGCCCTGAGCCGAAGGCAGACGCTTAACGACTGCGCTACCCAGGCACCCCTCTAGGACCACTTTAAACGCCATGTCCACAAATCCCGAGACTATTTGAAAATGACTGAAAGGTGAGCACGGAAT
Organism: Ursus maritimus; assembly: GCF_017311325.1. NCBI lineage: Eukaryota > Metazoa > Chordata > Mammalia > Carnivora > Ursidae > Ursus > Ursus maritimus. The sequence goes on along the minus strand of NW_024424675.1, from coordinate 46,488,588 downwards.
GGAAATCACCTGCAGAGACTACCTGGGCAGCAGAAACTAAAGCCGGCTCAGATGCCACCTTCCTGAAGGCATCTCACCGTGACACTTGGGTCCCTCTTCTCAAACTCTTTAATGCAGCTACTCATCCAGACGTAACCCCTACTGCCTTTTGGGAAGGGGGACGAGGAGCCTCAAGTATGTGAGTAGCTGTGGCCTGAGCCGGAAGCTTCTCTCGGCAGAGACCATTCTGGGCGCACTGCCAGACCAGCCCTCACCGTCCTCCCCAAACACACTCAGACGAGGGGGCTCTGGGTCTGAATGGGAATGTGCAGAGAGCAGCGGTCAGGAGCCTCCGTGAGCCCCCGTGCTGCCCAACAGCATGGGCGTGGGCCTCACCGTCAGGGTAGTACTGCTGGCTCATGGGCTCCGAGGCAGCCTGGCTGTGGCCATACTGCTCGCCGCCGTAGTACTCCTCCTGGCCCAGGTACTGCTGGGACGACCCTGGGGGCGGACAGTGCACGTGCGACGTTAACTCAGGACATTCTTCTGCTCAGGAGAACCCCCTCGATGGGCCCCCCCGGCCACCTGGGAATTCTCCCCCACGTCCACCCCAGGTACCCCGGACCTGGTACTTACGAACACGACTGCCCCAGCCGCTGCTTCGGATGCTGCGCCCGACTCCGACCCCCAGCAGCGGCTCAAGCCTGGTCTGCCTCCAGGAGCAGCACTGGCTTTCAACCTTCTATGTTCTGCAAGCCCCACACGGCTCCAGACCCCCAACCTCCTCGCTCCATACTAAGGAACGTGCAAAGCCTTGCACCCTCCAGCTTCGCGGGGAGAAAGATGTGGCGCGAGCATTACCTTGTTGGGAGGGCCGGTAGGGCGCCATGGGCCGCTGCCCCATCATGCTGCTGCCCTGGCCGCTCTGGCCCATCATGGCAATGGACGGCTGGCCCTGGTAGTGCTGGCTCCCGCCCTGTGCCGAGCTGTAGTGGGACGAGGCTGCCTGCTGGTGCATCATGGACACTGGGCGACACGACAGACCCGAATAACCCCGAGAAGCTCCCAAGGCGGGCACCCTCACCCTTCACCCCAGACCCCAACCACCCTTCTCCCTGACCGAGACTTCGGCTCTGGGCCCCCTCCAAGCACAGGAAAACACGAGTCGTGTCCTCCTGAATCCCCAAGGCTGGTCCCAGAGGACCCAGGCCTGTGCCCGCCCCTGAGACTTGGGCCTCTAAGGCTCCTGGCTGGAGGCCTCTGCCCCTGGCCAGTCCAGTCGTGCCGCCCCTGCTCAGAACCCGCTACAGCAGGACTATCCAATGGGATGGGATGAGAACCATGTCAAAAAATAGAACCAAACAGGTGAAATCTATTTTAGTAATGTTTTATTTGACTCAATATATCAAAAATATCCTCATTTTCAGTATATAGTTGATAGTAAAAATAAACGAAGCAGATACTGCCTGTTTTCCCTTTTCGTATTAAGCCTTTGAACTCCAGCGCCTGACACTCTGGGACGTCTTGAGCTGGGCCTGCTGCTGCTCAGTGCTCAGTGCCCCATGCCCAGCCTGCGAGGACCCGTGGCCCAGCTTCCGCAGCCCTGCACCCTGCCTACACTGCCCCCATCCCCTGTGAGCCTGGACTCTACCCCCTGGCAGGGATGTCGCCTGAAGCTGCCACGGGGAACAGCGGAAAGCCCCACCACAAAGCCAGACCCCAGGGTCCCCCGCCACTTGGGAAGCCCCAGGACCCTGTGCACAGCCTGCACACCTTCTGCAGGGCCCCAGGGCCCGTGCTGGGCTTGGGCAGGAGTCCCGAGGGCGGGAGGGGGGGGGTGCCCCAGGGCCGAGCAGGGAGGTACCTGGGTTGGACTGCATGTTGATGTTGGCCCGGGACACGTAGTTGCCGATGGCGCCCTGGCCCTGCAGGGGCACGCTCTGCGAGGCGGGTCCCGAGTGGCTGTAGCCCGGCCCCGAGCCGTGGCCGCTGCCTGACATACTCATGGAGGTGGTGGGCAGCGTGCTCTGTGCGGTCTGCTGCATGGACACATGGTTCGGACCTGCCAGGAGCACAGGGAGGGCCTGAAACCCACGGAAGACGGCCTCTGATGGCAGGCCTGGCCTTGCTGCTAGACACCCCGCGTCCCTTCACGTGATCATGCGGGGGGAGGCTAACGCATGTCAACAGCGCCACAATGAAGTAAATGATTAAGTGATGAATAAAGAAACCAGCGTGCACGCCGACCAAGGAGAGGACGCGGCCGTTCGTTATCACCACGATGGCTCCCAGAGACTACCGATAGATAGTTCTCGCTCCACAGATAACCTTTCTGTTCTTGTTTAAAAAATCCAGTGGAACCCCACACATCCATTTGAGGTGGCCATAATTCGACAGCGTCAAAGCAGAGTAGAGGGTGTAAAGTGCTTTTCCCTTTGCACATGACCCCCCGCGCTCAGGCGTCCAGGCACAGCAGCCGCCCAGCAGCCAGGACCTCAGGGAGGAGAGAGGTCCCACACTTAGCTCTGCAGGGCATGGGGTACCCTGCTGAGACAGCCAGTCACCTGGAAGCCTGAGTGCGTGACGCTGCTGCCAGGAACCAGCCCCAACCCCGAAGTGCTCAGGGCTACTCACCGTTGCCGATCTGGCCCTGCATGAGGGAGGACGGGGGCAGGCCCGTGCCCATGGCATCGCTGAGACTGCCCTGGGCATGCAGGCCCTGGCTGGAGCCACTCTGGGACAGTGCTCCGGGTCCCAGGCTCATGTTCTGGGTTGGCGGCTGCAGGCAACAGGGAGGTAACAGGGAGGAGGGTTAACCACCTGAAGCCCCCCAGGGATTTGGCGGCTCCTGAGATCTACCTTTGTGTTTCATGGCCACCTGGCAAATGCCTATAACCTCCTGTTGTTCTCACACTTGATCAGACGACTGTGAGGGACTAGGTCCAAACATCTCAGGCCACGGAGAGGAAACACCAAGCGTTCTTGTGTGAACACTGAAAACTCACATGAATAATAAGCTTATCGACACCTGGAGATTCAAAGATGGGCCTTCTTACCGGGCGTACAGGGAACCACCTCGCCCGCCCACCAGACCCCATCTACCTCATCTTACTCCACACCCCTGCCCCTCCCCCTTGGCCTCAGCTGGCCAAGATTCTGTGTGTCCCTCATCCATACCACCCCACGCCCTAGGGCCTTTGCACAGACTGCCCTGTGCCTTAACATTGGCACTCCCATTGCTCCTCCTCTGTGTGTGCCCTGCCTGCTACAAGCCCAAATCTGATCAGGATGTAGAGGGTGACGGGACTGAGTGACCTGTGCACCCTCACCTCCCAGATCCAGACCAAACAGCAGCTCCGAAGCTTCGGTCACACATGGTGCCTAGACCCGGCCAAGGAAATAAAGTTCCCAGCAGGACCCACTGGTATCTCCAGCGTGAGGAATCGCAATTTCACAGGCCAATCAAGTTGGTTTAAAGTTTTTATCAGCAGAACGCTTCCTGGCACTTATGATGTCACCTTCCAGGGGACTACGGGGCATCGAGAGATAAGCCATTCCCGGTGACAGGTTTGTCCTGGAACCTCCCAGCCCATCACGGTCAACAGGGGCCAGGCCCTCTTGAGGCTGCGCCCCTGTTCACCACGCAGGAGGCAGCCGCCGCTGGACCTTGCCTTCAAGCAACAACTTGATTTGGGGAAATAGGTTTTAAAAAGTTCGAAAATAAAACATTTATCCTGACGCTTAAAGTGTTCCCTGCACGGGGGCTTTTATAGCTTTGCTGCTAAGTCGGAGCAGCGTACGTTCCTGGGTCACCACCGCTCAGACTGCTCCAGAGGGCTCACGACAAAGAGCGAGAAGCCCCGTGCCACTTCCTGTTCTCCCGAGACCCGCCTCCCACCATTTCTTGTCTGGCTCCTCGGTGTCAGCTCCCTTTGCTAAAGACACCCATGTCACAACTCTGTCTGACCGGCCTCCCGCCCCCTTTCCACACTGCCGTCTGTCACTTGGTTATTCCAGGTGACGCACTCAGCCGTCCGCTCCCGGCGCCGGCAGCGTGAGGCCGTGCCGGACTGCGCTGGGCAAGGGTGGGGCCCGCCGCCCCCCATCTGTGGGCACTCACGGCGGGGAGCAGGGACTGCATGTTCTGGTTGGAGTCCGCGATCGTGGCCAGGTAGACCAGGTTCCGGTGCAGGATCTGCTGGTACCTGCAGGTCAGGGGCACGCGGTGAGGCAGAGGGCCCGGCGGGCCAATCCGACGCAGCGTCCGCAGCGCAGCCTTGCCTTGCAGCCAAGCCCCGGGGGAAGCGGACCCCCGACAACGCCCAGGGATGGGGCAGGCAAGAGTGCTCTGTGGTCCAGGGCAGGGCAGGGCACGGGGTCCAGCCTGGGTCCTGAATGGGATCCTGTCTGATGATAAGATGCCGAAAGACCCCAAGGCGCTGGCCAAGGGGGAGGTGTCAGCAGGTCTGTTCCGAGAATGCGAGTGGGGGGGAGGGGGGCAGGAGTCACGAGGAGGCACAAGACAGACTGAGGGAGACACAGAACAGATGCCAGAGAACAAGGCCTCCTCCATCTGACCCTGACCAGACCAGGCGGACTCGATAACGCTGCACCCGTGAAGAGGCTCCCCAAACAAGCCGGGGGGACATGGGGAAGCTCAATTGAACACAGGAAAGTCCCCAGGCACGTGGCAGCTGCTGACACGCGTCACACCTCTGGGGGGCTTGGACACTGGCTCGTGCACCCACTCTGTGTCCAGCCCCGGGTGTCACGTGAGGTCCTACCCGGAAGGGCTCACCGTCCAGGTGTGTCCACAGGCAGCCCCCTCTCCTCCCACACTTCCAGCTCCTCCAAACTTCCTCCCCCTCTTTGGGGAGCCATGCCTGAGGGTGACCTCCACAGCGCGACAGCCACTTACTGGGTGCACTCAGCCGTCTTGCCCTTGCTCTGGTAGTCCAGGATACACTGTATCAGGTGGTGGTTCTCATCCAGCATCTGAAGGGGAAGCAGACGTGAACACGGGACACAGATGTGGCTGCGGCGCCGGGCTGGAGGGTTACAACGGGGCGCCCACTGGAGTCGCTCCATTAGGTGCGCGATGGGAACCATCCCCAGAGTGGTGTTCCATACAGAGAACCGAAACTCTTCCACATCACCGTGGCCAGCAGGACCAAACACGTCCCACATCCTTGTGCTAAGCATGGCCTTCCACGTGCCAGGGTCCGTCCCCCCACAAACCCGGGGGCACGTTCCAGGTTCTCTCACGCGGCAGAGGAAAACCCACAGGCCACAGGACTCCCCATTGTCTAGGGCCCTTGACCACAGTGCACCTGCCCAGCGAGGGCGGGCCCAGAGTCAACATGAGGCATGCTGGAACGGAGTTCCCGTCTGGAGATCCCCACGTCATGGCCACACAAGCAGTCCCTCCTGAGAGAGGCCGCTCACAGCCCCACAGAACATCACAAAGACCTGTAAGAGCAGCTCTTCAGGGCGGCCACTTGGGGGGCAGCACCTGGGATGGCCTGGGGAGAGCCAGGAGGAGGTGCGGGAAGAAGCACGAGAGGGAGGAAGGCCTTATGGGAGCAGGGGAGGGGGTAAGACCGGGCAGCCACAGCCAGCCCACCCTGCCGGCCCGGGGCCTGGTGGGCATTCAGGACGGCGAGGTGGGTGCAGTGTAAACCATCGTCCACCCAGCTGTGACGAAAGACTCGGCTCTTTCACCACCTGCACAGGTACCAGCTTCTGCCCTCGGTAAGGAGGGGCACTGGGCCCAAGGCAAACGCTGCTTTCCACAAAGATGTCTTCATTTGGAAACTTGTGCCAATGGAAAAATCTATGCCTTTGCCCTCAACGAATTGTGCCTGGTCACCGAGGTGCAGGTTCTTCCGGGCAGGCTCAGCGCTGCAGGCCCTGAGCGAGAGCTGCTGGCCGCCAGCCGGAGGGGTGCCTACCCTTCCTCCCTGGGCGCCGTGAGCCCCTCACTACACCCCGGCCTCAGAGCCCTGCTCCTACAGAGCTTGCGGCCCAAACCCGTCCGCAAGAGGGGAGACCACGGCGCAGAGGGCCTGGCCCCACCGTGCTGTGAGGCCTAGCGCAGCCTGAGGCCCTGCGAGCGACGACCCCCCCTCCCCCGCCCCGGCCTCTACAACCCAGAGGTCGGTCTCTCTTGCTCTAAGTTAGAGCTCGGTCCTCTCCCCCACTGTGGAGAGCGTACCCACAGTTCAGTGACTGAGGGGCCTGCCCATTTGGGAGAACCGGAGGGTGGCACTGTGGGCCCAGCGGCCACCTGTGGGCAGGTTCAGGGCTGACTGAACACACCAGGAAACGGCACTCTGACCATTTGCACGTTAAGACTCACGAAAGACCTTCCTTTCCCTCTGAAAGCACCCGTGGCTTCGGCTCCCCTGACAGTAATTCCCGGGCAGGAATTCTCTCCCAAGGACACACGCCACAAACCTGAAATGTTTTATGCTCGGGATGCTCATTTCAGCATCAGTCTTAACACTCGAACACCGGGGGGAGTTAAATGGTCAACAACAGTGTCACACAAACTGCGGCAGAACCAGCCAGCGTAAACATTCTTATGGTTTTTATAAGCGCGAGGTTCTATAATGTTCTGCTTTAAGGATGAGAAGATGAAAAAGCAAGGGACAGAGCACTATCTCCATCAAGTTAAAAACACTCAGGAAAAAAGGCCAGGCCAAGGTGGGTGAAAGATGGTGGACCGGATGCCCTGACCTCTAAACCCTGGCGACCCCGGTGAGTAAGGGACAAAACAGGGCTGCGAACAGAAGAGCAGGCTGAGACTGCAGTGCCAGCAGCAGGGTTCTAGAACTGGAGGGCAGCAAACAAGTGAGAAGTGAATAAGCAGACCAGACCCCAGGGCGCCAGTTGTGAGACAGCCACACTGGGAACCCAGAGGCTGGCAGGAGGCAGATAAGAAGGTGTGAGGAAGGGCCAGGGTACTGAAGGCCAGAGAGCACCCCCAGTAACGCCACAGACCAACCGCAAGCATGTGGTCCCCACCCCGGGCCAGGCCCTCAAGAAGAGTGCTCCTGGGAAGTCTGCCATCTAGACAAGCCGAGGCCACAGAGGGTTCACCTGGGGGAGATGAAGGCCATGACAGAAACAAACTTACAAAAACAAGAAGAAAGAAACGCGCAAGTATTATTAATAACCCCAAAGAGCAAAAAAGATTGTGTCAATTAATAAAAGACACCATTAAACACAACAGAAATAGAACAAAACAGAGCTCTGGGGTATTTCTATACTGACCAGAACAAAAAACAATCAACAGGAGGGTTGGAGTGTAAAATTGGGGAAAACTCCTAGAAAGCAGAGTAAAAAGAGTAAAATAGAAAACAGAAAAGATGATAAAATTAAAAAAACAATCCAAGTGACAAAAAACAATTCTTCCTGGACTTCCAGAAAGAAAACATAAGAAGAAAAATCATCCAAAAATTGTTCAGTGTGCTTTCTCGGAACTGAAGGATGTGAATTTCCAGATTAGAACATTCTCCAGCTTGCCAAAAACATCGAGGACAAAGAGAGATCCTAACAAAGAATGGACTGAGAAACCATGGCATTGAGCTTCTCCACATATGCCAGAAGTTGACAAATGGTGGAGGAGCAATAGCCTGATCCTGAGGGGAGGCTTCCTGAGGAGACATGACCAATCCCAAGCAAGACTTTCTGAGGAGGGATGACCAGATCCCAAGGGGAAGCCTCCTGAGGAGAGATGACTGATCCCTAGGGGGGAAGCCTTCCTGAGGAGAAATGACTGATCCTGAGGGGAGGATTCCTGTGGAGACATGACTGATCCTGAGCAAGACTTTCTGAGGAGAGAGGACCGATCCCGAGGGGAGACTTCCTGAGGAGACAGGACCAATTCCGAACAAGATTTTCTGAGGAGAGATGAACCAATCCAGAGGGGAGGCTTCCTGAGGACAAATGACCGATCCTGAGGTAGGCTTCCTGAGGAGCCATGACCAATCCTGAGGGGAGGCTTCCTGACGATAGATGACAAGTCCTTAGGGGAGACTTCCTGAGGAGACATGACCAATCCTGAGCAATACTTCCTGAAGAGAAATTATCTATCCTGAGGTATGTGTGTGTGTGTGTGTGTGGGGTCTTCCCGAAGAGAGATGACCAATCCTGAGAGAGACTTTCTGAGGAGGGATGACCCAATCTCAAGGGAAGGCTTCCTCAGGAGATAGCCAATCCTGAGTGAGACTTCCTGAGGAGAAATAACTGATCCTGAGGGGAGGCTTCCTGAGGAGAGATGACCGATCCCATGGGGGGACTTCCTGAGGAGACAGGACCAATTCTGATCAAGACTTTCTGAGGAGGGATGACCCAAGAGGTTGGCAATACTATCTGGAGGGGCCAGAGGTCAACATCGAGTTGTGGCTGGTGAGTGGCGGTGAGATCCTCGTCTTAGTGTCTTTTCCCGTCTCTGAGCCTCTGGTCTTCCCACCCAAAGCCACCAGGGTGAGCCAGCCTCTGCTCCTTTTTGGATATATGCCTCCTTCACCGTGTATACAGGTGGAGCAGTTTCTTCCCTCTGGTCTCTGTTGGTCCCTTTCTGCTCTGACATCCTGGAGATTCTTCTATATTGCATATAAGATCCTACCTCATTGTTCCCGAAGCTCCTGTTTTCTAAGAATCCCAAGCGGGATTCACTTGGCCTCAGACCTTCTGCTGCTACAAACAGGGCCACAATGCTTGCCTCCCACAACATGCGGTGGATGAACGCACGAGGGAAGTTCCTAGGAGCAGCCTGAAGTGTCAAAGGGAAGGACCCTGGCCAACCAGATAGCTGGTTAAGCATCGCCAGGTGGCTGAACCAGCATGTGGCACTTCTGCCGCCTCTTCCCACTCCGTTCTCAGGGCAGCCACATTGCTCATGGATCAGGGCTCCCCCTCTACCCTCCTAGCACACGGGCAGCCACCAGGGAATGCATAAGAGGTCAGCAAGTGGTGTCAGACTCTACTGAGGAAAGCCAACAGGACCCAACTGCAGGATACGTGAATTAGGTGTGTGGGTTTCAAAAAAACCCAAACCCCACATGCAAAGTGTCCTTAGGAGGAGCTGGCCCCTGCCTTGTGCTCCTAGCTCTGTTTGACACATGTGTCCAGTTTCTAAAACCTCTAAGGGCACAGTAAAACATGCTTAACATTAATGCAACAGCAAACACACTTTTGTCTTCCCTAGAGCACGCCGGAGTCACTTCCGGCCTTCAGGGCTGGAAGCACTTCCAAGTGCCAGTCATAGGCAGCAAGACCACTTGGCCTCCAGGAGGAAGGAAGAGGTGTGTGTTCTTGCAAATGCACGACGTTCGCACGCGTCTTGCCCAGGCAGCAGCAGCCACCTGTTCTTCTCTGTACGACCCCGGACTTGACACGGTTACTTGCCATTTGGGACGGACCCCTCACATCCTTTTCAGAATGCCACTGATCAATTCTGGTCAAGTGTCTGCCCAAAAGGCTGAAGACCCTCCGTTAGGATGCCAAGCGCCTTCCTGTGCCAGGCCACCTCGCTTAGCCAAGAGCACAGCCTGTGAGGAGCTCACAACATCCACATTTAAACCGACGAAAGAAACCGAGGCACAGAAAGGCTAAGCCTGGGTACCTATCAGTTGAAGAATTTTATTCCAGGAAGCTCCCCTGCCCCCTGCAGCTCCATGGGGTCCCGTGCTCCCCCTCAACCCAAGGCCCTACTGTTCCCCCGCCTCCCAGCAACCTCTAGCTGAAAAGGAACAGAAACGCCCATCCAAGCTGTGCGTGCTGCACAGGAACCATGCTGGCCAAGTGGAATGGGACCGAGTTACAGGAGCCCCCTCTGCACCAACTTCTAGCACCTCTCCCTGGAGCCTTTTGACTTGTCTTGTTCACGTGGCAGGGTGAGCAGTCAGGGTGCTCACTGCAGATCAGGCGGGAAAGACTGGTCCGACCTCTTCACAGGTCCTGCAGGACTTGGGGACATCAGTGCCAGGCCCCCCCAACTCCTGCATCTGTGGGGCTGGGCATGCCAGTTCCTTGCTCACAGCCTGGGGATCCCAGGGCCACTGCCCTCCACTCCCGAGCACGCAGGGCAGGTGCTCAGGCCCTGACCCACTGGCCGGGGAAGAGGTTAGGGGCAGAGGGCCAGAGCCATGAGAATGCCGGTGTGGACCACCCATTAGTGTCACGTGGCAAAGCCCGGCTATCGCTCCCTCCGTCTCAAAGCTGCAACCACAGCTACTGTGAGGGAAACCAGTGCATGCTGGCGGAGGTGACCGCTACACTTCACTCCAATGCTTCCTCATCATCCAGGCCCGAGGGGCTCCGCGGGGCCCGGGGAGTAGGCAGGGGCAACGCTTTCTCTGGAGGCGTGCACGGCAGGAGGGCGCGTTGCCATGCTTTACAGGCATGGAGCATAGGCCTGTTCCCTTCTTGAGAACGTGCTTCCTCACGCCTCCCCCACAGGGGCTGCCTCAGGGCCTCACGGGGCAGCCCCCTCACACAAGCTGACCAACAGCACCCCAGGCCCCGGCTCCCGGCCACTCCACAGGGCTGTGCTCCCACCCACACCACCCCCTCCCGTCCCTGCGGATGGAAAGACAGGTTCGGTGCTTCCCTTGACCACGGCTCTGCTCAGTGGGGAGAAGGCTGCCAGTAACAGCTGCCTAAGACAGTGGATTAGCCAACGTGGGGCTTGGCATCCACAAGCCATTTGCAGCTGGGGGACAGGTCATTTTAAAAATGGCCAGTTTACTTTCCTTACCAAAGTAGCACCCATTCTTTAAGACAGAGAGCAAATGGCAACCACCCCCAACCTAGATGGCCATCCCTCACCTCTGTGCCCCCGATCCCCCTGCCCCTGGAGGACAGTGGGGCAGGGTGGGTTTGGTCCTGACCACCCCAGGACTCAGACCCCGGGCATAGCACCTGCCCTCCGTGGGCCTCACCTTCCTAGACCGCACTGGCAAACAGTCCAGGTGCCCAAATGTCTACCAGCTCCATCCAGCTCCCAGAGAGCCTGTCTCCCCCCTGCACAGCGAGCTGGAGGTACGGGGAGACGAGACACTGTGCCCACCCCCTAGCCAAGAAAACGATTAAGAAAACCAACACAAGCAGAAACAATAAAACTTACATTTATTAAGCAACCACCGTGTGCCAAGCAACAAGGAGGGGTCTGCATGCCAGCCAAGTCCCGGTGTGCAGGGCCCCCTCCGATGTGCCCAAGCCCAGCCACACAGTCCATGGAGATGACCGCAACCCCACCCTCCCGCACCCAGCGAGGATTCCAACCAGGAGAGCAGCCAGGGTGGGTCCCAGCCTGCAGGCCACCTAGCCAGGTACGGGCACCCCTGGAGCTTGCTGGGACACACTGCCCATCTCCGCCTCAGGGGCCGCGGCAAAGTCACATTCCCTGTGGTTCTCACAGAAGTGCAGTTCTGCCTACATCTCCCACTGCACCGAGCCGGTGTTTGGTCACTACAAGGGAAACCACAGCAGCACACAGCCCAGGTTCTCCAGATCAGGTTGGCTGTCCCCGCCCTTCCACGTTTGGTCCCGTGACCTGCTCCATGCAGACCACCGGTGGGACCACCCTCGACTCCTTCAATCTTCCATACCCTTCTACTCAGGCCACGAGTGGGACCACCCGCAACTCCCTCGATCTTCTAGACCCTTCTTACCCTTGCATCTTGGTTTTCCTTGTCCGGAATACCCCTGCCCCACATTCCCTCTGTTATGGGTTACACTGCACTCCTCAAGACGTTTCGTTCCAGTCTCAATCCCCAGTACCTGCGAATGTTGCCGTATCTGGAGATAATGATTTTTGCAGATATGGTCAAGTTAAGGCGAGATCAGACGGAAGAAGAGTGGGCCCTAAACCCTATGACTGGCATCCTTGACAGAAGAGGGAAACGGACACAGAGGGGAACACCACGCGAACACCAAGGCGGAGATGGGGGTGATGCATCTACAGCCGGCAGCACCAGGAGCTCAGAGAAAAATATACAGCAGATCCTCCCTGAGAGCCCCAGAAAGTCACCAACCCCGCCAACACCTAAGCTTTGGACATCTGGCTTCCGGAATGTTAGAAAATAAAATTTCTGCTGTTTTAAACCACCAAGTTTCTGATGATGTTAGGGCAGCCACAGAAAATGCACACATCTGCCTTTCCCAGACGCTTCTCTGACAGAACCACCGTCACCGACGCTCTAGTATGTACTGAGCACTCACCGTGCCAGGCAGTGTGCCAGGCGAGGCACACAACAAGGGATAAGTCAGTGACTCGCAAGTTCAGGAGCCCAGGCGGTGTCCACGTGCCACACTCACCACACTAGGCCAAGAGAGGATGAGGGAGAGGACGCCTGAGTGGACCGTGAAGGCTGAGCAGAAGTTTGCCAGACAAACTCCTGCTCAAATATACCCTAAGGACAAGTGGTACACTTCCTGCTCTCTGTCACTACCAAGCTAGCTCCCGAGGAACCCCTGGCTTCTCTCCACCCTGTAAGTGTGAGTGGAAGACACGCACCTCCGAGCCCTCACAGACAGCCAACAAGAGCCCTGGCTACATCTGTGCGCTGCCAACACACCGAGGCAAGTACAGGGACGCTAACCCCATCAGGTCAGGTCGGATGAACGCCTAAACCGAAGACCCATTTCCAATGGTCGGCAGGTTTCCCTCTTTCTGATCTGCTGTCTGGGAGCAGCGCTCTGACACACACACTTCTGTTTGGAGACTTTGGGGAGCGTTCATGGGGGGGAAGTGCAAAGTACACTTACAACTAAATGACTGTTAGGCCAAAGGCAGCTTCAGGAACAGTCACTGTGCTCATCACATTTGAGCTCCAAAAAGCCAGGGTGCCAGGGGACCCCCTTGGATTGCCAAAGTGTGCCTTTGAGCCGATCGCCTGACCCTCTGCCTAGCCAAGCGTTGCCGGATTAACAGTCCTGGCTCCAGAAGACCACTGTCTGGACTTGTCTCCTGGCAAAGCACCTGGCTTTGCTACCTCTCAGCTTCCTTGTCTGTAAAACAGAGATGATGGTAACTGCCACAAAGAATTAAATGAGTTAGGATCTGCAAAGCCCTTGAGCAGTGCCCAGTGTGCACAGCGCACCACTTAAGTGTTCGCTGAAAACACGTTGTACTTCTCTGTATTTCTGCCCTCCTCTAGGTCCTCTCTTTTCGGTTTCCATCTTAGTGAGATTCGTTGTCAGATACCAACGCAGCAAACGTAGTCTCCAGGCACAGAAGAGACTGAGGACAAGGTCCACAAGGTCCTGGTGGGCCATTAAGGAAGGGAGACCCTAGGTCATCAAGGTGACCCCCCTGGGGGGGAAGCTAGTGTGAACCAGGGCGAATCGCCGACCCAAGAATCCCGAGGGTGAAGAAGAAATCAGGGCAGCTACCAAAGACGTTGTGAAAATTCAAACGGGAATGGCTAATACCGATTTCCTTCTGAACTTGCCTTCTAAGGAGAAACAGAAGAAAACGTAACATCTCGACTTGAAAGCGTCAGACTCAGTGAAAGATGCCCCCGCACCCCTGTGAGCGTTATCTCGGCAGGGCCACAAGGCCAAACTTACAGGACGCGCGGAAAGGCTGTAAAGCGAATCGGTAAAGTTTCTGTTAGGTGAGGAGGCTGGCCGGGGTGTCACGCTGAAAAACAATTTGACACGCGCGCGAGGGCCGCGAAGCGCGGCCGGCAGGTCGACCCCGGGGCGCCGCGCGCTCCGGAAGGGCTCCGGGGCGGCCGACTCGGCGTCACCCCCCCACGCCCCCGCGGGGGACTCGCGGGCCCGGGCTCCTCGGCCGGGCGGCGGGCGGGCCGGGGTCCTCCCCCCGCCGCCGCGAGCGCCCGGGCCCTTCACCGTCGGGCCCCGCGCCGCCGGCCAGGCGGGCCCCCGGCCCGGTGCCCTCCGCAGAGCGGCGCGGGGGCCCGGCGGGGTCGCGGCCGTCTGGCTGCGCCCCGGCTTTGTACGCGCCCCGCGCCGCCCCGCGCGCCCCGGCCCCGCGCGCCCGCCCCGGCCCACCTTCTGGATGGTTTGCTGCGTGACCTCCCCTTTGCCTCGCGGCCGGGTGGACGCGAAGGCCACCGACATGGTCGCGCGCGGGATCAGCCCGGAATCTCGGGGCTTGTGCCCGGCGGCGCTCGGCGGCCCCGGGCGCTCATTCTCCGCAGTCGCCGGCGGGGGAGGGGGCTGGGGGGGGGCGGCGGGCGCGGGGGAGCCGCGCCGTGGGCTCGCCCGCCCGCCCCTGCCGCCCCCGCGCCGCCCCCTGGGCCCGCGCGCCGCGCCTCCACGCCGCCCGCCCCCGCCGCCGAGTCCCAGGCGGCACCCCCGGCGGCCTCTGCGCACCTCGCGCCTGGGCCCCGCCGCCGCGCCGCACCCCCGCGCCCGGCCGCCGGTGGTTCGGCCCGGCCCCGCCCCGGCGCGCGACCACCGACGCCGCCGACGCCGCCGTGCGCCGGCCGCGCAGTGCGCGGGGGCGGGGCCGGGCGGGGGCGCGCGCGCGGGCGCAAAGACGTCGTGAGTCGCGGGCTGAGCGGTCGTGAGTGTGCGCTTTTCTCCGGCCCCGCCGCCCTTCCGCGCCGCCGGCATGAGCTACGACCGCGCCATCACCGTCTTCTCGCCCGACGGCCACCTCTTCCAAGTGGAGTACGCGCAGGAGGCCGTGAAGAAGGGCTCGACCGCGGTGAGCGGCGGCCGGCGGGGCCTGGCGCCCGGGCCAGGCGTGGGGGTGGCGGACGCGGGGCGGGGGAGAGCCCGGGGACGGCCGTGCCGACGGCCCCCTTTGTCGCAGCGGTGCGTTCGGCTCGGGGGGCCTTGTGGGGTGGGCACGGCGGCGTTCGTAGGACCCGGGAGCCGGTGGTGTTGCTGCAGGAAACGGGAGGGGGAGCGTTTGTGAGCCGCGGGTGCTGGGGCGGCGGGAGGCTGGCGCTGCCCGCCGGGGCGGTTGCGGTGGACGTGTGCTGCCCAGCGGCTTCAGGGTGCGTGCTGAGCTGCGGAGTACGGTGGTTTTTTCCCTCGGTAGTTAAGAGTGTGTGAGCGGCCTAGGGGACGGCCATTTTGGCGGGTCACCCCTGCACGGCTCTGGGCCCTGCCCATACACCTTGGGCGGCAGAGAGGCTCGGGTGTTGGGCACCGAGCAGCAGGGCGGGCTCGTGGAGGGCTCAGTGAGTCTTTTAAGTATGTGAGCAACTTAGGGGAACCGCATCCCGGAGGTTCCCTCTTAGGGACTTCCCCACTAGGGAAAGGACTGCCCTCAAGGTCCGGGTGGGCTTCTCGAACAGAGGGAAGCAGGTTCTGTGTCGACGGTGCCGCTCCCTCCTGGGTCTGGCTGCTGTGCCACAGGGAGCCCTCCCCCGTGTTGGGCATGTGTTGATGCATTTTCCTGTTGGCATCTGAGCACAAACTTGCCATCTTGACCACTATTTGAAATTTAAATTTGGGATGTCTTTGAGACACCTGTTGGTTTGCTTATTGGTCAAACTGTGTGATGGTTTTTGTTGGTTGGTTGATTTACCACCTGCTGTCTCAGAGACTTGAGCCAGAACAGATTGAAAGTATACACAACTCTGAATTGTAGTGTTTTCATTTTCTGAATCTCTTCTGAAATTAAGGTTCAAAATCCATCTTGTGACCTATCTTAAGTTAAAGAGTACTGGAAGGGAGCTGCTTGGGACACTCCCCCATCTCCTAGTACTCCCTCAGGCCAGCCAGGGTGGCTGGCTTTGCTTAATCCTCCCAGCAACTCTGGGCCTGGTCTCCCCCCACCACAACCCCCAGGGAACTTGGAAGATCATTTAAGATAGGAGAACGGACCTCAGAGTCAGAAACACTGCAGACCAGTACTTCTCAACTGCGGGGCGAGGGGTGGGGGTTGCATTTTGCACACCAGGGGGCATTTGGCAATGGGTGGTGACATTTTTCTTTGCCCAGGATTGTGAAGTGCTAGTGGCTGACCTCTAGGGGTAGAGGTGGGCGGGGCAGCCCCACCTCAAAAGAATCTGCGAGCCCCAAAGCCTATAGTACCCTGGCTGAGAAATCTGCTCTAAGCTAAGTCTTGTTGCTTTTATCCAAGTGTTGTCCCATTCGTATCTGCTTCTGCCCTGACAGGGGCCAGTTAGCTGGCCACTGGGGATTTTTCCATGTTTTTAATACATTCCTCTCTCCTGTATAGTATCTGCTACACACAGAGAGCAGTTGACTTCCCAGAAGAGTTATTACAGTTGTCTTTCCACCCTACAGCAAATCAGGCCTTCCCCACAGTCGTGCACATCAGCATGTCATAGTGTAGGAGGGAGTGGGGTGCGTTTTCATTTAATTTCACAACTACAAACACACTGCTTTCAGAGCAGCTGACTTGAATGTCAGGGTTTCAGGCTTAAAAGCCTCGTATCTGACTCTTTGATAGGATAGTTACTTACCGTATTGTAATGGAAACCATGTATCAGTATGTTCAAGGCACAGGACTGGGCACCCCAGGCATGACACCTGGGCTAGCTCTGCCAGAAACAGATCAGCATCTAGTGATCTGCAGGTGTAATGACCAGCCCCAGGTGGTTTGCAAGACCACAGTACCATCTGCTTAGTGCTCTGTGCCTGCTGGGAGAACCTCTTGTCACTTAAGTACTGTGTTGATTTTAATTGAAGGTTGGCGTGCGGGGAAAGGACATTGTCGTTCTGGGCGTGGAGAAGAAGTCAGTAGCCAAACTGCAGGATGAGAGGACTGTACGCAAGATCTGTGCACTGGATGACAACGTCTGCATGGCGTTCGCAGGTGAGTCTCGGGCCAGTGCCCCGTTTCTCAGCGGTCAGTAAAGATCAGCCCTTTGGAGGCTATCTTGGCGGGTTTGCTCTTGAAAGATATGTAAGTTGGTAAACTAAAAATCGTTTAAAAACAGTAGATTTGGATTTGGGCAGGGAGGCTTTACCTTCTCTCTTGGGGGCTTTCTGGAACAAGACCTGTGCTGTTGCCAGTGCGTGATGGGATCGTAGTTACAGTCTCAAGATAGGTCCGGCTTTCCACGGCTACGGCACCCTGCTGCGGGGGTGTGCAGGGCGCCCTCGCTGTTCACGTATCTTCCCGTACTCCTCCCTGCAGGTCCACTGTGGGAAGATCCCAGTTCACCTGAGCTAAACTAGGATTGACTTGCTTTGAGACGCTCACAGAGGCTGGTCATTCCACTGTCAATCACCCAGACGACCTCAGAGCTGGGCGTCAGAGGAATGGTTTGAATACAGCTTCTATCTGGTCACGTGACCCGGGCCACCCCCAGTTGGAGCAGATGAGGCATGGGTCAGGCGGTGTCCTCTCTGCTTTTGCAGGGCTCACCGCTGATGCGAGGATAGTCATCAACAGGGCCCGGGTGGAGTGCCAGAGCCACCGGCTGACCGTGGAGGACCCAGTCACCGTGGAGTACATCACCCGCTACATCGCCAGTCTGAAGCAGGTGGGGGCCCCCTGCCTGTGGCTCGGCTCCGATCACAGAGCAGTCACTGCTGTGTCACACACAGCGTCCTGCCACAGTAGTTTGTGTTACTGCGTGTAGATGTTTGTACGTGTCACTTGAGGGGAAATTGGAACACTGCACTGACTTCATGCAGAGGCCTGCTCTTGGTTCGTACAGTGTAACTTCCTACAGCTTATCCACTTTGGTGGCATTGTTGTCATGTACTGTCGTGGGACAGTCCAAATTCATGTTTCTGGAGGGAAATGGTAGTTTGTGTCTTGACGTCCTGAGTGACTGGGTTACCCAGCGCTTGGATGGTGCTGAAAGCCACCCCCACCCTACGGTGAAACGCTAGTCATTTTAAAACCAATTGTGTAGCCAGAAGTGTGTTGTCAGGAGTAGTTCCAGTGGCCTCGGTTGTGCTCTGTGACGTGGTTCTGGTGATAAGTCTAGCTTTCACGTCTTTCTGAGTAAGAACGCACAGGGGGAAGGAAGACTGTGGAGTGCTCTGGCCTCAGCTCACTCGTCTCCTGCACTGTAGATAACCAGAGAGTGTCTCCATCCCCTCAGCGAAAGCACAGCCACTCCGAACACTGTGTGTGTTCCTCGGGTGGGTTCCGGGCCTTTCATGCTAAGACGGCATTAACGTGTGCCTTATCCCCCCAGCGCTATACGCAAAGCAACGGGCGCAGGCCGTTTGGCATCTCCGCCCTCATTGTGGGTTTCGACTTTGATGGCACCCCCAGACTCTATCAGACTGATCCCTCGGGGACCTACCACGCCTGGAAGGTGAGTCCCTGACCAGACAGAGGGTCTTCGGGTGGTTTTGCCAGTAAAGGAGGTGGCAGAGGACACTGGAAGGTACTGGGCTTCCTGGTGGTTCCAGGTGGCCTTGTCCTCCCAGTGCCTGTGCACACGAACACGCTACCTATCTGTTCCACGATATTTCTGCTGATATGGGAGTAAAGAAGTCATGAAATTTGTTGTTTGAGACGAAGTCCAAGGATAGCGAGGGGTGGGGATACATGGCATAAAGTAAAATTTCCCAGGTGTTTCCAGTGATGAAAAAGAATTCCACTCTTGGTAAGGATCAGCACCAATTCCAAAAAGCCCTTCGGGAAAGGAGGTCATGAGGGGAGGGCCTGGGGTCCAGGCCCCCCTGCTCCCAGGCGCTCTCTCACTGTGACACATGGCTGGCCTCGGCAGCTGTGGCCATGTTCTTGGGCTGGCTCTGGATTGTCTTGCCTTGTACCATATAAAACACATTTCTGTTTCAGGCCAATGCAATAGGCCGGGGCGCCAAGTCAGTGCGTGAATTTCTAGAGAAGAATTACACCGATGAAGCCATTGAGACGGACGACCTGACCATTAAGCTGGTTATCAAGGCCCTCCTGGAAGTGCGTTTGCATTTAAACCTGGTGTTTGGGCTGGGCAAAACGGACAGCACAGCACGGGAGTGGGCCGCTGGTGTACAGGCAGCAGGAAGGGAGGCATCGAAAGCTTTGGTGGTAACGCTGGGCCCTTGAGGGCTTGCGCGGGCCCGGCACAGCCCCGGTGCTCCAGCAGCAGCTCTGCCCAGCCAGAGCAATCAAGGACCAAGTCTGAGAACTCGCCTGAGCGCACACAGATAAGGATAAGCAGAGGCAGTACAGGAACCACCAGGTGTGGCCTCTGCCACTCAGAGCCCTCCCTCAGCCTTGACAAGGCTCCTGCTGCTGCTAAGGTTGGGGAATTAGAACTGGGAATAGTGGCTGGGAGTCATGAGACCTTGGGCTGCGTCAGCACTCTCTGCTGGCAGGTAAAGCCAAAGAGGCAGAGGGGGAGTGGGAAGGCCAGGCTGGGGTCCAGCTGTTGGGGCTTAGTGGTGGGGAGGGCCGTGAGCATAGCTGCTCTATAGAGGGGGCTGTGGGAGGCAGGAAGGGGATTGCCCTGCGGTTAGGACAAAAGCTTTGGGAGCTGGGGCTGCAGGGTGTCCCGCCCTCTCTCCCCTTAAGGGGCAGTATTTGAGGCATTTGCTAGAGCTGTGTGGCCTGGAGGGAGAGGTGCCTGACGTTATTCTCTTCTTTCCAAGGTGGTTCAGTCTGGTGGCAAAAACATTGAACTGGCGGTCATGAGGCGAGATCAACCCCTCAAGGTATTCACGAAGTTTATTTGCTGTCTTTCACTCTGGAACATTCCCAGTGGGGGAGGGATTCTTGTCCTGCTGCTTGAGTGCTAGGAGAGAGGTTCTCCCAGGGCCCCCCACAAATGATGTTCTCTTGGCACACTGACAAGCTGTCAGCAGCCGGGCAGATTTGCTTCTGCTTTTCAGCTGCCTACAGGCAGGCGCCGACAGTTCCTGCATCAGGCGCAC
Organism: Ursus maritimus; assembly: GCF_017311325.1. NCBI lineage: Eukaryota > Metazoa > Chordata > Mammalia > Carnivora > Ursidae > Ursus > Ursus maritimus. The sequence goes on along the minus strand of NW_024424675.1, from coordinate 46,468,806 downwards.
ACAGCCTGTTTTCCTGTAGAAGCAGCCGTACAGTGCAGTTTGGCCGGAGCCCAAGAGTTCCCTCCCCAAAGGCGGCACTGGCGTGCCAGGGCACCTTGTGTGGCTTGAGGGCTAACCATAAGCTTTCTTCGGTAGATTTTAAATCCTGAAGAAATTGAAAAATATGTTGCTGAGATTGAAAAAGAAAAAGAAGAAAATGAAAAGAAGAAACAAAAGAAAGCATCATGATGATGAAATCTTGTAGTGATTTTTAAATTCAAATCATGGGTATTTCTCAAAATGACGTATAGGCACTTCCATTCCATTCATCTGTCCACTTGTCCCGCAATAAATTTGTTTGTTAACCTTTTCTTAAGAGCGTCTGTGTCTCAGTGCAATTACGACAGCTCGCTAGAGAGTGCAGTCTTCCCCTCGTTTTGGGTCTCCGAGTGCTGTCCTCAGTGGGAGCTCTCCTTCATGTTCCTTGTCAGCAGGCTCTAAGACGACAGGCCACTGGTGGTGGGCAGGGAGTGTCCGCCTTTTTGGTTTGTGAGTCCGAGCAGCTCTAGAAGGGCATGCAGAGTGTGATGGCTGCTGTAGACAGAGGTGTGTGGCACTCCACACGGACACAGAAAACTCCCAAGTTTCCCTCCTTCAGAGGTTCTAACCAGACTGTCCTTGTTGCTTCTTACCTTCACTCAAGTTCCTAATTCACACAGAACATCAAGGACACAAGCACAAATAGTACTCAGTTTAAGTGTCTGAATTCAGAATTTTCCAGAGCAGCAGCTGTGTTCAGAACAAGTCCTGTATTTCTGGTTTGAAGTAGATCAAGCCTTAACATTGCTGTCTTCTCCCCCAAGATTCCTAGTGCTGACAGTCCCCTGCTCTCTCTCCCTCTAGCCAGTGACCGCCCTGCTTTCAGCCTCAGTCCTGGTCCTCAGCGGGGTCTCCACAGGAGACCCTAACCCCCCTTCATCTGCAGCTCTGCTGCTTTGTAGGAGGCTCTGCTACCGGGCCTGCTGACAGAATCCCCTTCTGTCTCCCTGCGCCCCGAGGACATGGCACACAGGAGTCTTTCGTGTCCTTGGGCTGGTTGCCCCTTCCAGCCATGGTGTTAGGACTCCAAGGCTCCGCTTTCCACAGTCTACAGCTTCTCTTGCTGAGTTCTCACTGAATGGCACATACACATTCTATCTTCTAAAAAGGAATAAAAAGGCCCAGGTAGGTTTTAAACTCAGCATAAAATATATAATTGTCAAAATATCAGTTTAAGATTTTAATAGTAAAATTAGTCATAGTGGTAAACTGACTTGACTCTATTTAGGTTCATGAACAGAAACACCTGTCTGGTGCAAGTGCTGAGTCACCTACTTGGTTTAGAATTAGCGCCCTGGCTACCTGCATCTAGCATGTACGCTACGGAGGATTTTAACTTCTTCTTGGCCGAGAGTGTTCCTTATCTGTGTCCACCCCTGCAAGGGAAGGTTGCCAAGAATTTGTTGAAATTTTGAAAGTGACAATGGGGCCCTGACATTGCAGGATGACTCCCTGGGCCCGACGGAACCCTGGGCAGGCACGGAGGGAGATGCGACACGGTGGGCGGGATGGGCCTTGGTCCTCTGACAACTGCTTTCAGGGTTAGCCAGAAACCCATGACAGTGAAATGGGCTGCTTTTATGCACAGTGCTGGGGTCCAGCCCTGTAACGGGCCCTAAGGCACCGAGGACACGCCCGCCCTGGGGAGCTTGGAGGCTGTGGTAAAGCAACAGAAGGACCGCTTCTGAAGCAGGTTTATCTGTGAACTGAATTTTTAAAACTAAATTTGTGTCCCAAGTGTTTGGAAAGCAGAGCCACTCATTCCAGGAAGGTGGCCCACTGTAAAGTTGGGCTGACTCACGCCCTTTCTCCAGACCAGCCAGGTCCATCTCACTCAAAAGCAGATGTCCCCCAAGAGCCTACTAGCTTGAGGCTTGAACAACTCCTGCCTCAGGACAGGCACGTCAGACACGATGTGACTCAGGCAGCAGAATCAACAGAACTATTTACTTTCAGAGTAGAGAAGAAAAAAGTTTTAAAGGTTTGCATGTTTATTTATAATTACAATTTACATTACTCCAACAGAGCAGCCCATTGCTATGTTCTAATTCTTAGCCATTAAATCCTACAAAAATAAACCCAAGCTTTTACAGTAACTGAATCAATACAGAACTAAAACCTTTATAGCTATTTAAAGGGGTTTAGTTACCAAGGTGCTTATGTTCAACACAATGCCCTCTCCAGCAGAAGGGCGCATGCTTACACTAAAGGTCTGACCCATTTACTCATGCAACAAATTTATATTCCCCACCCACCCTCCACCCACTGTAAAACAAAAACACAACTATTTACAATTGAGAAGAAGTATGTTCTCGGTCAACCGACCTTGCAAAAAAGACTGGCTCATTTCCAAGTGGATGAGACACTGAACATTGGCCAGAGTCCAACACTGACTGGCCTGGGTCTGGGGATAGCAGGGGCAGGGCAGGAAGGATAGGGACCCCACAGTGGGGCTTGCCCTGGGCTTTGGCCCCCAACCCCGATTCCTATGGAAGCCAGGCTCCGAGCGACAGTTCCTAGCTCATGTTCAGGACCCCTTCCTAAGCCTCCAGGATTCCCCTTCTTCCCCCCACCCCCCCAACCCACCAGCCCTCAACCTTGACATCGCCACTTTGGATGTAAGGGTTGTCTGGTTTGCTTATACAACATGATCTGTGGGACACCCCACTTTCCCTGCTCTAAGGTTCCCCCCCCCCACGCTCCCATGCTGGCCCTGCCTGGCTCCTGAGACCCCACCTGAGGCCATGGGGGTGCCAGGCCAGCAGCACCAGAGGCCAGCTGGGTTACAGAGACACGCTTGGCTGCCACATTTGCCAAATGAGATTTGGTTCCACTTTAAAAAAGTCAAAGCTGTCACAAAAAAAGGTCACAAAGTGAGGATCAAGCTTTTGCTCTAGAAACCTTTTTCCAAAATACCAAAACCTTAGAATTAGGCTGTGCACAACTAAAGAGGAAAGACAGGCCAAGATACCTCAAAGAGGTTACCCACGAATACTTCCCCCCCAAACAAGTGGTTCTAACTCAGACCATGTCCAAGTTCAATTAAGTCCAAAGCATAAGTAGTAGTACGGGAATTTTCCAAACTCAGTAAACAAAGTGACCCACGTCTCCCCGCTAAGTGCAGCGTTTTCCAATATCCTCAGACACAGCTTCCGTCTCTGTGCTACTACTGCAGGCGCCTGCAGGAAGGGGACAGGACACCAAGTGAGTATGCTCACATTCCACTAGACAGCCACCCAGCATGAGCCAGGCACACAGACTCCCAGGGAGGACAGGGATGCTCAGCCCCTCTCCCACTCCAATCAGGCCCAGGCTCCCCAGACTTTGCAATCACAACCAACGATGGAAATCATCTTTGTACACATGGGGGACAGGGAGGAAGCTCTAGGTCCCACCTGGCTGGGGCAGGTCAGCACCAGGCACACCTGTAGCCCACTCACCACCCAGACCCACGGGGCACCCAAGTCACCGGGACCTTGTTAATGCAGTCTCGGAGTTCCTGCAGGCCGCGGTGGGGAGGCTGGCTTGGGACAATCTGTCATTGCTGACCACACTCTGACAACACTGGGGCCTGCCCTCCCTAGGAGCCCCCTGGGTGACTGGGAGGGTCCAGGCCCTCATTTTGGCCTGGATTCCTGGAGGCTCCCCCTCTTACTGGAAACCAGAGCCAGTCACTCCCGGCTCCTAAGCTCTTCCTGCAGAGGCTGGCTATCAGCCTCTCCCACCCTAACACCCTCCCACCAAAGGACCCAGAAGCTGCTTTCCCTCACTCACCTTGGGCTGCATCCTTACACCCTGCCAGTCCCAGCTCTGTGGGAAGTTGGGTTGCGACGGGTTGTACCGTTGCCCCTGCCCCCTCGAAATCCACCCCTGAAGCTACGGCCACGAAGAAACCTTCCTGACACCCCAAAGGTCTCTGTGTTGAGCTTCCGCTCCTCAGCCCACGTAGTCCGCCTGGAACTGAAGCACAGGCAGGTGCGTGAGACCAACGGCAGCCGCACCTGCTCACCGCTTTCTGAGCCAGGCCCCAGCCTCACACGGCCGGGGAGGAAGGAAAGACGGGCAGGCGGTGCTGTGTTGCTGGAACCAGCAGCCAGACAGCCAACACTGCAGGTGCTCCCAGCCACATTTCCAACCAGGTCTGTTTCTCACTGGACTGGGCTGCTGGGCATCAACTCTCATGCCTTTATCAACGAAGACGAGCACGTGACACTAGACAGTAAACCACAGACCTTCAGACAAGTGTTTAGTACATGAGAAGGGGGTTGGGCTGGATGGACAGGGTCTCCAAGAATGTGTCGCTAATGCTCAGGGGTAGTGGGGACATGGCACCAACACTCCACACTGCCCCAGCATCCTTTGTACTGAGGATGCGGCCAACACCTACCTTTGTAGCTCAGGAGAGGACCCTTGTCTGTTTATAGGCAGCTCACGGACCACATACCCAGCACTGAGCTCCTGTAGGCCTCACTTAAAAGAACCAGCAGCTGCACCCTTCAGCTGCCCAGGCCAACCACCCAGAGAATCATTCTGGTTCTCCCCACATCCTGTCAGCAAACCCTATCTGCTCCCCCTTCAAAGTGCATTGAGAAGCCAAGCTCTCTCCTCTACCACCACTACCACCCAATTTCCAAACACCCAGACTACTGCAAAAGCCTCTGGATGGGCCACCCAGCCTCACACTTGCCCACCTTCAGCGTGCTCGGCAGAAAGAGCAGAGGCGTCAGATGGCATAGCTCCCTGGCTCCGACCTTGACAGCTGCCCACAGCTCTCAGCACACGAGCTGGTCATCACCATGACCTACTAAGCCCCACACGCACACGTTCCCTTCATCCTGGACCGACTCTCTTGGACTGTGCTTGGGCACGCGGCAGATGCACCCTGCCTGCCTCGCCCCGGCAGCCTGTCTGCAGAAACTTCCTTCGTCCCCCCCCCCACGCTGGCTCCCAAAAACCACGTGGTAGGAGACCTCCACACTCAATTTACCATTACCCTCCCCCTGGCCCAGCCACCCCACTCCGTTCCCAGAGGCATTTCTATCCTAGACATGCATGTGTTTTTATCAGTTTTTCCCCTGCCAGGATAGAGACGGGGCAAGTAGGGACTCCCAGCTTGCTCTGAGCTGTGCCCTCGCTGCCCAGCAGCGTGTCTGGCACTCTGCGCGCAGAGCAAATGGGTCTGCATTTCCACACTGTGCCCACCCTACATACTCCGTTTACCGTCCAGCTTGTTCACACGGCAGCATCCGAGCACCAGCTGCAAGGCACTAAAAATGCACGACAGGGTCCCGAGGCTCCAGCAAGCAGATGAAAGAACACCCCGAACAAAACACTGGCCAGCTGCTACAAGCAGCAAGGGCCTCAGGCCCCTGAGGTCAACTGGGAACCAGGAGTGGGCCAGGACGAGGTGCTGCAGAGCTGAACGATGCAGCCACTCAGCTGGGGAGGGCAGTGCCGAGCACAGCCTTCACGGACAAAGGGGCCGCAAAGCCAAGACGGAAGTGGGGGCTGGACCTTGGTCAGACCCCTCAGGTGCCTGTGACTGCCAGGGTTCCCACATTGGCACCTGCTGGTATCAGCAGGACTGATGTACCCACATGGCAAAAATGTGAGTAGGATCCTAGATTGGCCCTTAACTTAGATCTGAGGCTGGTCTTCAAGACAGCATGCCCTAGCCTCAGGAGTTATGAAGCAGAACGAGGGTCTTCCGGGCAGCTCATCCAGGCCTCACAAGCCCCGGGCCCAGCGCCCTCACCCGGCCCCCTAACCTGGTCTTGAGCTCAGAGGAGATGTTGTCGAAGAAGGACTTGGACTTGTCATAGTAGCAGTTGGGCCCCAGGTGGTCTTCCTCAGCAGGAGCCTCATCACTCTGGGTCACCACTGCCGAGTCCTTCTCGTCCCCCTTCTCAGCTTTGTCATCTGCACGGAGAAGAACACACTGGGATGCCGGGAAGCAAACAAGCACCCCTCCTACCAGAGGGACCCCCGGGCAGCTGTCCTCAGGCCTCGGAAGTGCTGCAGGGGGGTTTTCAGTGTTAGCAGAATCCCCTCGATATCCTAACCAGTCCCGTCCACTCTGGGGCCACGCGGTCTGCTCGTCCTCCCCTGAGCAAGGTTTGCCTGGGGCCCCAAGGCTCCTCCTCACTCAGGAACCCCTTAGGGGCGCCGCTTCCACACTGGCCACTGGCCACTGGCCTAGCTGCCCTCCACCGCCCCCCCGCCCCAGCCTCTCCTTGACCTGCTTCTACACATACTTCTTGGTAGAGAGGGCAATTTCCGAATAACGACAAACACCTTTAAAATTCAGCTTCTTCTTAAACTCTTTGTCCAGCTCCTCTCTGTTGAACTGGGCATTGGCACTCTCAAAATCAAAGTCGCCTTCAAACTTGATTGTGTTTTCTTTGACATTCGTTGGGCGGTTTTGACCTCTGGAGCGGTTCCTTGTTCGTCTGTTCCCTGGGAGAAGAAAGGAAAGCCCCGCTGGTAAGCCACCAACCTGACATTACTCGCAGTAAGATGGATGACAAGGAGGGAATAGAGCCAGAAGCAGACACTGAGCCCCAGCACCCCCTAAAACTGTCACCCACAGAGACAAGGGGGGTGGGCAAGCAGAGCACACCTGGACAGTTGGAGGCTCCCCAGAACTCAAGTGGCAACACCTGTTACCTGATCTCCTCCTCTGAGGTCTTCTGTTCTCGTCATTCACCTGCCCTTGACTTTGCACAGCTGCCGGCTGAACTACATCTAAGGCGCAAAAGGTAAGAGTAAGGCAAGCGCCTACAAAAGCAGAGCCCAGCGATGGAAGCAGGGTGGCACCACCACGGGGGACATGCGGCAAGGGGAGGCCCTGCAAAAGCACATGGTGTTTAGGGTGGGGGCAGGGATTGGTGTTAATTAAAAAAGAAAAGAGAGAGAAGAGAGAAAGAAAAAAAACCCCAGGAAGCAGAGTGCCGCTCTGAGAACACGAAGCAAACTCCGGAGGAACGAAGTGTTCAAGTACCGCTGCTGGTCTTGCTGCTTGGCTGGGCGGGCCGCCCGTTGAGCTGCATCCCCACGGGGCCCTTGCCAGGTAACAGCTTTTTGGCGTTCAGGTTATCAACAGAACCAGTCTGGACAGCCTGCTCCACCATGGGGCTCTTGCCGACTGGGACGGATGGAAAACCAGCTCCTGAGACGGGAAGGGAATGAGGGCTTAAAACCAGAGAGGAGAAGACCTCGCACCCCTCCGGCCACTCCTTTTGGGTGGCACGCCAGGCAGTTGAAGGTAACCACCTCGAGACTCTCCCAATCCCGGCCAAGCCTCCTGGACCACCCCTCTGTGCCCAGCCAGGCAGCAACAAGGCCAGTTCATCTGGGAGCCCTGAGCCCCAGGATCCCCAAGCTAGGGAATGCCGAGGAGAGAAAAACATCCTGCCAAAAATGAACACCTCCCAGGTGGTTTAGAAACAGCTTCCAGGACGGGGAGGGCGATGCAAAAAGTAAACAAACCAAGCTTTCCAAAAATCACGTAAGCTCTAACCCCGAGGGGGCTCCTTGGGTTCCAAGATGCTGCCCAATTCACGGTCTTAGAATTTATTTCATTCCAGTCCACACTGGACAAGAACAATCCCTGTCCGGGAATTTGTCGTAAATACAGTGATCACTCTTTAAATTCTAGAACACTGTTGTTTCCGCTTGAGGAACACCACCACCAAAAAGGATGCTGTCATAAGAGCCAACTACAGAAAAGTAACACAAACACATCCGGAAGAAACGAAAGCTGCCAGGCTGGCCCTGGAGGCGGGCCTCGTGAAGTCTGTCCTACAACACTGCAGCCCCAGCCCCGGGCACCGCAGCTGCAAGCTCAGAAGCCGAGTCTCGGCGGAGGTCTCAGCAACCGCGGTGTCTCCTGAGGCAGGGAAAGGGAGAGGGCATGCCACCCACGCTGGCCCATCTCCTCCCTCCTCCCCATACATCTCAAGGTGGGGGAAGGGTGGGTGCTGGGTGGAGGTCCAGAGCTTTGACACAGAAAAACTGAGCCCTAACCACAGAGGTAACTCTGATGAGGGGCAGCCCGTCCCACGTGAAGACTGGCTCTTTCATCTTTCTTATTTCCCATGTGGCACAGACACTAAGGCAGTGACTGTAAAATACCCCTTATGACCAGCACAGACGCCGCTCGCGGTCTCACATCCCAGCACCTGCAGACGCGCTCTACTACAGGCGCCACGCTAGAGCGCCCTCCCTGGCCCGCCACCTTGCCCGGCAGGGCCTTCCCAGAGACAGTGGGATGGCTCCTGCCGCACTCTAACTCACTCTAACTCGAGGGGGCAAGACTCTCAGGCTCCCTTGCTTTTGAGAAAACCAAAGCAGTTAAACCATCTTGCCTTAAGAGCAATTTCTCACAAACAATCCAAAGAACGATGAACTAATGTAAATTTTACCCGGGAAAAAAAAAACCATTACTGCTTCTACAACTCGGACGCACTGGCATACATGCAGGAACAGAAAGCAACACGTGCAAAATAACGAACTGACAGGAGTCGCGTGCCACAGAGGAAGCTGCAGGTGCGATCTTGGACCCAGCCTCTGCAGTGGCGAGGGCAGAGCTCCCATGCTCTGACTCCAACAGCTGGGCACGTGAATCTCAGCTCTCCGATGAAATGAGAAGAACATCAAGAAAGGTCAAGAAGCCCCAAGAGGTGCCACAGCCCAACTGAGACAGGTGGTGCACACCAGCATTAACAAGCTGGTCATTAGGTCCGCACTATTCACCTGGTCAACAGCTCGAGCAAGTCTCCCAATTTTAAAGGGGCTTCACTTGAGGCCCCCTGGATGGCTGACCAATGTGGCACACACATCCCAGAACAACACGTGAGTTTCTTAGGGACACTCTCCTGTAGTCTCACCCAGTAATCTAGAACACCTTCGGGACCAGCAGAAACCGCAGGGAAAGGCTTTCTGTGCAGAGGAGAAGTTCCCATGTTTGGTAGTCTCAGTACAGGTCAAAGCAGACCCTGGGCCCCGGGAGAGTGAACAAGTGATTGGTCAGCTCTTTCCGCCCCTTCTCTCAAACTCTGCGAGTTCATTAATAAATCATGACTATGTAAGGAATCAAATGGAAGCAACTTTGACCCGCGGGCTTGGCTACAGCTACTGTCACTCTGGGCTACTGGTTTACCCCCTTGCTCTCAGGATGGCAAGACAGCATGCAGCTCTCCCAAACTGCGGTTACCCTTGGAAGTGAGCTGATGTGGCTCTGAGGACATGTCAAGCTCTGAAGCGGGCTGTGGAGATGGAGAAGAACTAGGGCTGGAAGCTGCGGCCGAGGCTGGAGGGCTCACCAGCTTCTCTAAAAGAAGACAGAGGAGAGAAGAGCAAAAGAGAAAGTACACAAATAAGTAACGAGACACTCGTCCTGCGTCCAGCAAGCTTGGAAAGAGCCAGGCAGTCTCTCGTAGGACATGTGGCTCACACAAACTTACTCTAGAAACACGGTGAGCCAGGCTGAGAAGGGCACCCACACTAGGAGCAGCAATCAAGACAACTGGATTAAAAGGTGACCCAAGAACCGGTCTACAGGGCCTGCTCACATCCCTACGCCTGAGGAGGAGCCTGCCAGCTCCAGGGTCTGAACGCATGGCAAAGCTGCGTCCAGGGCCAGGTAGACTCTCTACACGTGCGGAACAGAACCTCATTCCAGAGTTAGTTCACCTTCGGGGAAATAACTTTTGTGCAAAGCACTGACAGTACAATGATTATAATAGATAAGTGTTGATTTAACTTCCATCATTTACAGGTTTACAAACATGCTCGTAGAACTCATCTGTAATCATACATAACACTTGTTTCTTATTGAAGCAAATGTATCATGACTTCCACCCGCACCAACATTTCAAATGAATTTTGATTTGATTCATCTGTTCCAAAATTCAGAACGCTAACTCTTTTACTCTCAATTAAGTAGTTACTAAGCATTCTAACTAGTTGAAGTGGCACTGAGTAACGTACGAAGCGTGCGATACAAGCTGAATGTCACAAGAACAGAGCATCCCCGCTGTCAGGGTCTGCGGCCCCGCCTCCTGCAGGTCACAGCACGAGCAGTTTACCAGATAGAAACAGGTTACTCACCTAGACCCAAGGAAGCGGCGTACTGCTGGCTAAGCAGAGAGCTGGCAGCCAGCTGGCTGTAGGGTGGCATCCCTCTGAAGGGGCTGTAAGGCACGTGTGGCTGGAAGGAGGAGGCCGAGCCCGAGCCCAGGGAAGACTGAGCAATGAGACACACAGATGAGAGCAGCGCAAGGCCCTCCCATTACCCGCCTGGAAAGCACTGCTCAGACAAGGAAAGGCAGCCCCACGACTGGGGGACAGAGGGGACACTTCCAGGATGATCTAAGGGAGCTCAAAGCTGCCTTTCCCACATTCCATACCCAGCACTGCCTGTCCAGGTAACTCAAACCTCAATTTCCCCTAACTCAAGCCCTCCGATGACACCCCACTGTCAAGCAGTTTAGCCTCTGTATGGGTACACCATCCTCGATCTGGCCGTGCCCCAACATATGGGAGCAAAGCCAGGAGGTTCCCAGACGAGCATCCTTCCTCTGGTCCCCCTACCTTTGGGGACACTGCTGCCTGTTGCTCCCAAAAGGCCTCTTTGTCCCTAGAGGCCTGGCTTAGGTACTTGCCTCTTCTGAAGTCCCTGAGAACTATTCCTGCAAACCTTTCATGAATCTGGCCCCGGGGCTCCTCCACATATTCCCAGAACCCCCACGCATGCTCCTATCTTCTAGGGAGCGCCTCCCATAGTATGAACCTCAGAGGAGCCAGGGAATAGTTAAATTTTAAGTCAAGAGAATATCAACCTAGGCTCCCTGGTAATCCTAGGCAAATTATACCTTATTAGGAGCGCCTGGGTGGCTCACTCTGTTAAGCAACTGCCTTCTGCTCAGGTCATCATCTGGGTCCTGGGATCTGCCCCTGATCTGGCTCCCTGCTCAGCAAAGAGTCTGTTTCTCCCTCTCCCCACCACCCACCCCACCTCCGTGCTCTCTCCCAAATAAATAAAATCTTTAAAAATTACATAAAAATGCTTAAAGAGTCATGCCTTAATGCAGCAGACAGGTGTATGGTGTGGGAATTGCAAATTCAGTGTCCCACAACACTGGAATTTAAAATCTGGACAGTGTCAAGAGAGCAAGTCTTGCTGTCCCAACCCAAATCTTCAGACATACCCAATTCCCCAAACACCCCAGGCAAGACTAGAACACCACCCTCTCCTAACACAAACGGAGAGTCTCACTCCACAGCACACGCTACCGCAGGCTGAGGTTAAGACCTTTCGGAGGAACACCAACAGCCTAGACAGAAATTAAACCACTTTTCACTAAAAGGCTATTCCTCGAGTTGAGCACTCCCGCCGAACAGATGACACCAAGTTCCACTTGGACACCAGCACCTCTCAGAAACCATGCCCCCCACAAAGCAGAGTGACACACTTACCTGAACAATAGCAGGATCCTGAGGGAGTGTGTGCTGAGCTTTCGGAGGTTCACACACGGTAATATCTTTGATATCACTTCCCCGGAAAATGATGTATTCATAGATTTCCTCTCTGGGGGGGGCCGGCCTATCTGTGGGACGGTCTTCAGTACCAAAAGACCTCACTTCGGAGTTGAGAAAAAGAAGTGTTAGGTTATCGTCCTCTGCCAAGGGCGTTCCATCCATCCTCTCCGTGGCAGTTCTGAAGCATTCCATGACTGGCCCTGCCCCGCACACCATCCACAGCACAGCACCCACGTTCCACCTTCCAACAACTACCCCACCCCCCAATTTCCAGTGGACAATACCTACAAGACCCCAGCTGGCAATGCTCCAAAAGGTTCTAGGTCACAAAGACAAGTTAGCGACATCGGAGCCCGACAGCTGTTTTTTGCCTGAAACCTCACCCCACATCGTCACCCCTGGGAGTCTGTTTTGCTAGGAGAGAAGCCTGGAGGTTGTTACCCTCACCCTCCCACAACCTGCCTGGGGAGGAGCTATCTATCACAAAACATCGGGAGAAGTGGGCCCAGGACCTGGACCCACAGCACCAGCTTGTGTGTGCCCGAAGGCCTTCTTGGGGGTGTGGACCCTTAGCAGCAGGGATTAAGGTCTCTCCAAGTCTGTCCTTCAGTCTCTGGGGCAGAGCTGGGCTTGAAGCAACCTCTATCTCATCTGAGCACAACTCCTACTAGGGACCAGAGACTCTGGGCCTCAGTTTCTCTGATGGGGATCTCATGCCAAACATACTCAGGTGCCAAGAGTACACGTCAGCACATGCCCTTATCTGGAATCCTGAATTCTCCCCTGGAGCAGTGCAATCTGTCTACCCTAGAACTTGGAGCGCTACCTTTAGGACATATGCCCAGAGTGTGGAATGACAGCGTCCTGAAGGCCTGCAGCTCTCTCTGAAAGAAGAATCATGCAAGCCGAGTCCTAACCCTTAAAGGCCTAACAAGACCCATCACACAAACAGGGTTTCTGCAGACCTGGCTGCACTCAGCACTTCTAAGAGGCAAGGGAAGGACACTCGCCATCTTCCCTGGAGGATGAAGACAAAGAAACTTTGGAGCCACCTCCTGCCTCAACAAGCTGGGGAAAGATTCTGGACTCCTCTAGAGCCACAATACAGCCTTCTTCCCCTAAGTCTCCGGGGGGCGTCGGTGTGGCCACAACGTCTGCATCAGGGCAGGAGAGCGCTTTAAGCAGGGGCACCTAGGGGCCGACCGAAGCTCCCATCCTGGCAGGAGGTTCCATTAAGACGTGGTATTTATTCAGGCTCAAGGCCCCAGCTGCTTAATAGGTTCCAGAAGGGCTTGCAGGAGTCGTGTTCTGGGGAGGCCCCGGGGAGCCTCAGGCCCCTCGCCCCGCCCCTCCTCCGCAGGGACCCGGCTCTCCGCGCCCGCCTGGCTACACCGGCCCCCCACCTGCAGAGGTGGGCTGCGCGGGGGAGGGGGCGGCGCGGCGGGAGCCGGACCCGCCCCCACCTCCCCTCCCCTCCATCGGGCTGGGCGGGCCGGCCGCGCACAATAAGCCGCTGCCGTGCTGGGGGAGACCATTGTGCCGGCCGGGCCCCGCGGGGGTGGGGAGGCGGGCGGGGGGCGCCGCGGGGGGCGGGGAGCGGCCGCGGCTGTTGGCGGGCGGGGGCCGGGGCGGTTGGGGCGGCCGCGGGGCCGCTACCTTTGGCGAGCGCCACGGTGGAGTTGTCCGTGTCGATGGTGTAGAGGATGCCCTCGTAGCGGATCTGCGCCTTGGAGATGAGGCTGATCTTGCTGCCCAGGTACGGGGTGCCCGAGGAGCCGCTCATGGCGGCGGCCGCCCGGCTGGGCCTGGCCCGCTCGCCTCCGCGCGGTTGCCTCGCCGCCGCCGCCGCCCGCTCCTCCGCCTCTGCGCCTCCTTACCGCCGCCCGACAGGCCTGCGCTGGGACCAGCGAGCAAGCGGCGGCGCGCGGCCGGGGGCTCTGAGGAGAGCGCGGGGGAGGAGGGGCCGCAGCAGCCACATCCGGGGCCTCGCGCCGCCACGCCCCGCCCCCGCACGCTCGGCACCCATTGGCTCTCCGCGCCGGCCTCCCTTTAAATATGGCCGCGCCGCGGGCCTAGGGGCGGGCCCGCGCTCCACGCCTGCGCAGCCCCCGCCGCGGGCCCGGGCGGGCTTTCCCCGGCTCTCCGCCCCCTCCTCAGCCAACTCCCGGCGGGCTCCGCGCGGGGTGGGAGCACGAGACCCCGCCGGCAGGCTCAGGGCCGGGGGCAATGGGGGGAGGTGGAAAAGGGGTGGGAATTGGGAGGGGCGAAGCGCGCGTGCGCGTGCCGGGCGGGCGGGGCCGGTCAGCGGAGGGGCGGGGCTGGGGGCGGAGCGCGTTGGCCTTGCCCTGGTCGCTGTGCCTCGAGCTTACGAGCGGGGTCCCCCCAGCTAGGCATCGCCTCTGCGGAACAGGCCAGGACAGCTTCCCCTGCTCTGGGCTGGAAGGCCGCCCGGCTGGCGTGCTCCCCGCCCCTTCTCCAGCTTCCGCGGGCCAGAGTCCCTGCCCCGGGGAGCGAAGGCGAGGGCCGGGGTCCCTAACCGCGGCGTGGAGGCCGGGGGCCCGGAGTCTCTGTTCCGCTGAGCGAAGACGGGGTTCGGGGTCTCTGTCGGCGACGTGGAGGCAGTGTTCGGGGTCCATGTCCCGGGAGGCGATTGCGGGGTTCGGGGTCCCTGTCCCGCGAGGTGCACGCGTGGGGCCGGGAGTCCCTATCCCGCTGAGTGAAGACGAGGTGCTGGGGCTGGGGCCGGGGTCCCTAACCGCGGAGTGGAGGCGGGGTTCGGGGTCTCTGCCCACGATGTGGAGGCGGGTGACCGGGAATCCCTGCCCCCGAAGGCGAAGGCGGGCGCCGGGGTCCCTAACCGCGGCGTGGAGGTGGGGACTGCCCCCTGGGCGCGGGGCGCAGTGGCAGCTGCGGGTAACGAGCGCTTCCGGCGCGTCAGCCGCTAAATATAAAGTGCTGAGCGCATCTTCTCCTTTAATCCCTCCCCTCCCCCAAACCTGCGGTAGCTTCAAGTCCCTTAAAATAAATCCCAGCCCGCCACCAGCGCCTCAAAGCCCCGCCTGGCCTGGCCTGGTCGGCTCCAGCCGGGAGGCGTCCTGGGCGTCCTCGGGGTGAGGCGGAGAGGGGCCTCGAACTGTCCCTGCAGGGCGCTTGGCTCCGTCAGTGACTGCGAGCGCGCACGTGTGCGCTCCCTTTTTGTCTGTCTCTCCCTCTTCACCCGGCCCATCAGATCCGGGACGAATGTGGGGTTCCGGAAGAATCTTGGTGGGTGGTGACCAGCATTTTGTAGAAGTGAACCAGGATAAAATAGGCATCCCACATAGTGAGAGTATTGCTTTGTGTTTAGGCCACTTCGTGTGTGAATATTTGCGTGGGTACTTGGTCAAGATGTAAAATGTGTTTCTTACCGTGAGTGCCAAACAAAAGACTGAAAGCCACTGCAGAGAACTTAATCCACTGCGCAGATTAGGCGTCTGACTCCCATCGTCTTACAGATGAGGACTGAGACCCCCACAGCACAGAGGAGCCGCAGGCAGGACAGGCTTC
>NW_024424675.1:46429791-46453631 GCF_017311325.1 Ursus maritimus | reverse complement strand
CGTGGGGGGAGGTGGAAAAGGGGTGGGAATTGGGAGGGGCGAAGCGCGCGTGCGCGTGCCGGGCGGGCGGGGCCGGTCAGCGGAGGGGCGGGGCTGGGGGCGGAGCGCGTTGGCCTTGCCCTGGTCGCTGTGCCTCGAGCTTACGAGCGGGGTCCCCCCAGCTAGGCATCGCCTCTGCGGAACAGGCCAGGACAGCTTCCCCTGCTCTGGGCTGGAAGGCCGCCCGGCTGGCGTGCTCCCCGCCCCTTCTCCAGCTTCCGCGGGCCAGAGTCCCTGCCCCGGGGAGCGAAGGCGAGGGCCGGGGTCCCTAACCGCGGCGTGGAGGCCGGGGGCCCGGAGTCTCTGTTCCGCTGAGCGAAGACGGGGTTCGGGGTCTCTGTCGGCGACGTGGAGGCAGTGTTCGGGGTCCATGTCCCGGGAGGCGATTGCGGGGTTCGGGGTCCCTGTCCCGCGAGGTGCACGCGTGGGGCCGGGAGTCCCTATCCCGCTGAGTGAAGACGAGGTGCTGGGGCTGGGGCCGGGGTCCCTAACCGCGGAGTGGAGGCGGGGTTCGGGGTCTCTGCCCACGATGTGGAGGCGGGTGACCGGGAATCCCTGCCCCCGAAGGCGAAGGCGGGCGCCGGGGTCCCTAACCGCGGCGTGGAGGTGGGGACTGCCCCCTGGGCGCGGGGCGCAGTGGCAGCTGCGGGTAACGAGCGCTTCCGGCGCGTCAGCCGCTAAATATAAAGTGCTGAGCGCATCTTCTCCTTTAATCCCTCCCCTCCCCCAAACCTGCGGTAGCTTCAAGTCCCTTAAAATAAATCCCAGCCCGCCACCAGCGCCTCAAAGCCCCGCCTGGCCTGGCCTGGTCGGCTCCAGCCGGGAGGCGTCCTGGGCGTCCTCGGGGTGAGGCGGAGAGGGGCCTCGAACTGTCCCTGCAGGGCGCTTGGCTCCGTCAGTGACTGCGAGCGCGCACGTGTGCGCTCCCTTTTTGTCTGTCTCTCCCTCTTCACCCGGCCCATCAGATCCGGGACGAATGTGGGGTTCCGGAAGAATCTTGGTGGGTGGTGACCAGCATTTTGTAGAAGTGAACCAGGATAAAATAGGCATCCCACATAGTGAGAGTATTGCTTTGTGTTTAGGCCACTTCGTGTGTGAATATTTGCGTGGGTACTTGGTCAAGATGTAAAATGTGTTTCTTACCGTGAGTGCCAAACAAAAGACTGAAAGCCACTGCAGAGAACTTAATCCACTGCGCAGATTAGGCGTCTGACTCCCATCGTCTTACAGATGAGGACTGAGACCCCCACAGCACAGAGGAGCCGCAGGCAGGACAGGCTTCTGCCAGCACCCAGAGACATCCAGGACCAGATAGTAATGGCTTTGAGAAAAGGGAGCAGTAAGGAAGCAGAAGACGCGGAAAAGTCTTCAAAGTGCCTTTACCAAGAGTTACCTGTACGTTCTAGAATTGATTCTTGGCACATGGAAAAACTGCGCTGGTGAGGAGAATGGGGACAGCACAGCCATGGAGTCTAGCCCCGCTAGGAGAGATCTCTGGGGAAGGGGGTATCCTGCTCCCAGAAGCGAGATGGGACTCTCCCTTAGCACAGCCTTTCCTAGGGGTGAACCTATCCCGAGTAGCTGCTGCCCCAGGTCTCCTGATTGTCCCCCCTGTGCAGCTGACGCCATCCTTCCCCCCCCACTTTCTGGGTCTAGAATATGACTTGCCCAACATCACAGATTCTCTGCCTCCCAGATCCTGGTTTTCGGAGCCACAGGCCTCTTTGTGTTGGAGGTGGGGATGCCCTCTTCACTAACAGGAGTTGATTCTGTCTTGGAAAAGAGAGCTGAAGCCTCAGGACCAGAGTGGGGTGCAGTTCCAGAGACCTCTGAGAGCCTGCCAGACCCTTTGGTGTGCAGCTAGGTGGTTCCCTGAGGACATTAGCCACGGGGCAAATGCCCAGGGAGAGAGAGGCTAAAAATACATGGGGTGCACAGGTCCAGGAATGCTGGCCCTACCGCTCATGCCTTGGCGTCTTGCCCAAAGTCGAAAGCACTTGCAAAAGGTTTGAGAAGGGGCGCAGTTGTGGTGGGACCTAAACTTGACTCAGGAGGCCATTGGCGAGGTTTGTACCCCAGGCTGGGGCCACCCATTCAGCGCTTCCACCCTAAACAGTTTTTCACAGCGTTTACCCACTTGGTAATCACCAAGACTTAACATTTGTGAGCCAAGGGACAGAGAGACAGCTGAGAAGCTGGGAAATCGTGAGCAGTTCAGACTCACTCCCGCAGTTTCTCCACTTGCCAAATGCCCATCTCATTGGTGCTTGCGAGGACCCTGGTGGGGGCTGGGAGCCCACACCCTGGGCGCACCCCGTGGGAGACTGGGTATGCCAAGGACCGCAGAGGCAGCTAGCAAGGTTTCCACTGCAAACGTGAGTCACTTACTAAGCACCTACAGTGTGTGTGGAGGAGAGTGACCTGGTGCCTAATAAGGACAGGTGTGACTATGCGGACACGGGACGCTGCCCTGGGTTCCATCACAGTCTGGCAGTTCCTGCAGCAGGAGAGGCACTTCACCACAGAATATCATCGTGCCTCTAATGTCCACCTGAGCAAGAATGAGCCCCATGACCATTGGAATTGTAGGTTTTATTGCTTACCAGGAGCAGAACACAACAGGTGAGTTGATTCAAAGAAATGTCAGTAATAGCTGGTCCTCAGAGCACAAGTCGGGTCAGCGGCCTGAAGTGCGGGAGCATGCCAGCAAAGCAGGACCTCACCCATCCCTTCCTGTCCTGGCACAAGGGAGGGCAGGCGCTCACCTCTTTGGGAGAGCCCTTGCCCATCTGCAGATAGCGGATCGGGAGGGAGCCAAGGGATTACAGGTGGGCTGGGTGGGGAAGTCAGGGCTGACTTTGAAGGTGTCGCTTACTAGGAGGTCTTTCAGGTGGGGAAAGGGGCACAAGGAGGGTGTTCTCAGGGCTCACCCATGTCGCTGGGGAGTAAAGACAGGAAGCGGGGGCCCTTGTTGCTCTTGCATAGCCAGAATACACCCTGTGGTCTAACCCAATCTCTGAATCCTGTTGGAATCCATTTCCTCTGCCCAGGGCTCTACATGGCTGTTTTTCCTAGAGGCTCCATGACCACCAACAGGTGAAGCATCTTGCTCCCCCTCCCTTTCACCCTTTTCTGCTTGTATACCCCCCTCCCCCCCAGCTGAGCGCTCTGGTGTGAGGGAGCCAGGGCTTGAGAAGAGAAATGGAAGAAAGACATTAGGATCCAGACCCCAGTGAGCAGCTGCAGCCACCTTTCCCATCCCCCTAGACAGAGGCCTGAGCAGAGCTGATGGGAATCCCCGAGTGGAGCTGCCCCTCAGAAATGCAGGGAGAACCCCTTCGAGGTTCTGGAAAGGGGAAAGAGTACCAGAGGAGGCCACAGGTGTTTGTCTCCAGGTGGCGGTCAGCCCAGCTACCGCTACCAAGGGCTTGAAGAGTCTGGGGCAGTGTGGGGGTGGGGGGGCACGTTCCTGGGTCTCCACCGCCAAGGGCCGGTCAGCACACCTGATGGGAGCCCGGCCGGCGCCTCCCAGCTGTGGTCTCTCCCAACGTCTGCGACCTCATCTTCCCAGCATGAGCATGGGTCCAGAACCTACCTGAGAGGCTGAGCACTGAACACGCAGGGAGCTGCTCGGGCCCACGGACGCCTCCTTCCCCCTGCCAGATGATGGGGGTGCTGACAGTGCAGCCACCACCCGAAGAACTCTTCTCCAGCTCGCCTCGCTCGGGCTCCAGCGCAGTGCCTGGCTGGAGGGGAGCACGCTGTTGTTGTTTGTCCAGCTCAGCTTACAGGGGCTGCGAGAGAGCCCAGGGCAGGGAGTCTGCCCAGGCTGCCTGCCGGCCCCCTGGACCTTGCCTCTGGGCGGTTCCCAAGGGGAGAAGGGAAAGCATGACCAAGTCACTGAGGCCACAGCTGGGGGTGAGGAAATGGGATATGGAAATGGGGAAGGGGAAATGTAAGGGCCCGTGCACTTGGCAGTTCTGCTTATTTGCCAGTAAAAGATAGTTCTAAGGACCCAGTGGTGGTGCATGTGTCTGCTTAACGGTAGATCTGAGCCGGAACGTTTTCACAGTGAAACTGGAAACCACCAGGCCTGCTGGCAGGAGATGGCATCTTTGATGGCAGCGTGTTCCCTCCTGGAAGATTCTGGGGCACCCAGTGTGAGCTGACCTAGGCTGCACAGGCAGGGCGGCAAGAGAGAGAGACACAGAGAACAAATGGCCTGATCCCCCACACGTACAGTCACAGGTGGCTGTTAGGGTGGCCATCCCTCAGGCCTCATGGCTGTAAGGAGCCTGGGTGGCTTTTGGGAGCTGGCCACTGGTGCTGGTTACACAGGTGCATTACCTTTGTGGACATCCATAGAGCCGAACGCTCATGACCCGCTTGCTTTTGTGCACATGTCCGTTATACTTGGAAAGAAAATACTGAGAGCCTTGTTCCAGGGCAATCCATCACACTTTTTCTAAGTGCCCGCAATAGCCAGTGTTTACTGAGCTGCCCTGTGCCAGCACCAGTGCCCGCCCAGCCGTGCATTCTCCTCCCCTAACTCCGGCCCCAGTCCTGGGAGGTGTGATACTCCACCTGGAGAGCTGAGGCAACCAGGCTGGGGGAGGTGCTCAGCAGGGTCACACAGCCAGCAGGGAGCAGGGCTGGGACTCAGGTGTCTCGGGCTGCTGACCTGGACACCCTGCCCTGTAGCACTCAGCACAGGGACCCGATGTGACCTATGTGCTCAAGGAGCTCACCCTTCAAAGGTACCGCGGATACAGACAACCCTGGAGGCTGGGGCTGGGCATTTGGGAAAGCAGTTACTTCTTCAGGGCTCTATCCTCTCTTGACCTCATGCAAAGGATGCAGGACACATCCAAGAAAGTTGCCATGGTAACGCACAGGCTTACCCAGAAGTGTCCTAGGATGTCAGCTCCAAGTCCACTCCAGTGCTGGGCACTTGTCTTTGTGCCAACAGGGGAGATCTGCAGCCCCAAGAATGAAGTCATGTAAACAAGTGGTGGCAGAGGCTCCCGCAGCCTGAACTCCCCTAACGGTGCTCCATGAGCCAACCTGAGGGTCCCTTATATGCTTCCTAGGACATTCTTACAGCCCAGGAGAAGGCTGGAGTGTGTGGGTGAAAAGAATTCTGCCAGGCATATGGGCATTTTTACGTGTTAAGGTCTGAGGTGGTAACACCGTAAACCTTCCCTTCTGTTGTGGCCTTAGCCACCCTGAATGCAGAGGTTGGGGTAATGCAGTGGGTGGCAAGCAATAACGTGCATGAGGAGCTTGTAGGTACCCAGGCAGACACAGGGCAGCACGGGGGCCAGGCTGGGGAGAGGGCCGTACTCCAAGAAGTCAGCTTCTCCGGTCAGAGCTGCTTCCAGCTTTTCCAGCAGGTACCAGCAGCTGGACATGGAGGTCGATGCCTGAAACACATCTCCCATGGCTCATCTTGTTTCTCCCACCAATCGCAGACTTACGTGAATGCGTATTTGTCTTTCTCAAGCACTGGGACATGAAAACCACATTTGCCTTGGGACTCTTGCTGGGTTTGGGGGCAGAGTGTTTTCACAAATGGCATTCAGCACCCACAGCCGAAGCTCCGGGCAAGCACTCTGGAATCTGATCTCTCCACCACAGGCTGGCCTGGAATTCATGCCTTATTTATTTGTTTAAAAATGTCACTGAGATACAATGTATGGTGATATTCGCCCATTTAAAATGTCCAGTCCAGTGGCGTTTAGCAATAGTACCGGAGCTGCTCAGCCATCCCCATATAATTCGGGACTATTTCATCCCCACCCCAAAACCTCTACCCACTACTTGTCACTCCACATCCCCCTCCCCCTCCCCGAGACCCAGGCAACTACTTCGGGTTTGCCTGTCCTAGAAATTTCACTTCAATGAACTCCTACGCTACATGGTCTCACGTGACTGGCTTCTTTTACTCGGCTTGCTTCAGACATGCTCTCAAGGCTTAACCACGTTGTGGCGTTTGTCACGACTTCCTTCTCGTGCCTGAATAACATTGCACCGCACGTCGCCGCGTACGTCTTCACCAGCTGACGGACATTTGGGTGGTTTCTGCTGCTCAGTTACTATGACTAACGCTGCTGTGGACATTCGTGTACACGTTCTTGCGGGGACATATGTTTTTCTTTCTCCTGGGTAAATACCTAGGAGTAGCATTGCTTGGTCATATGGTAATTCTATATTTAACACTGTGAGAAACTGCCAGACTGTTTTCCAGAGTGGCTGCAGCACTTCGTCTCCCCACAGCAACGTGTGAGGTGAACCGGCCCCAGCTCGATGTTATCTGGGGACAGGGTGTTCGTGTCTCCGCGGTGCTGGGGCTCCATCCGGGGAAGAGCGTCATTTCCCGGCTTGGGTGAGTTCCTCGGCCCCGAGCATCCAGTCTCCGCCAGCAGTTGCCCCCGGGGGCGGACTTGTGTGTTCAGATGGGCAGAGCAGATAGAGGTTTCTCCGAGAGGGTCGGCGTTGGGAGAGGACCGGCGACCCCTCCTGGGAGAAGCCTCTTATCCCAGCCAGTCATACCGTATAGGGACGCAGGCGTGCAGCCCAGAAACCCCGATCTTCTGCTCCGAGTCTTCAAGCCCGTTGTTACCACCCCTGCCCAGATACTTGCAGACCACACATTCTAGTGTGTGAGTAGAAAAATAAGGTCCATACGGCAAACGCCTTGAAATGGGCGCGAAGGGAAGACCGCGGGAGTGGAGAGTCATCATTGCCGAGTGGCGCTGGCCCTGGGGCGCTGGGCAGTCGGACGTTCGCAGTGACACTCGAGGCAGGTTTTACAGACGGAAGATGAGGACAAGGGCAGGAGCTTGCCCACTATCCCAGCAAAGCCAGAGTGCAGACCTGGGCTGGGGAAGCCACAGTCCCCGCTGTGCTGTTACACCCACACCCTAAATATTTGCTGAGTGAATAAATGAGCCCTCCCGGCGGCCCTGTCTATCGTCACACAAAGTCCAAGCCGAACGGGTCCTGGGCTGGCTTCTCCAGGAAGCGGGTGCCGAGACAAGGGATGGTGGGGATTCTTGGGGGTAACTCCTGTGGGGGGAGGGGGAGAGTCAGGCTGGGCCGGGAGCTGTCAGCCACTATGCAAACCTGGCCAAGTCTCTGTCCACCCAGGGGAGCTGCTGAGGAAAGTGTCCAGTGTGGGAGCCCCACGTGGGGCAGAAATGGCCAGGCCCTGGTGCCCCTGCCTCCCACCACCTCAGCTGCTCTCAGCAAAGTCTGAGTCAGAGCCTCAGGCCACAGGTGGTCAGCTCAGCCTCCCTCTCTCACAGTTGGGCTCTGTGGCCACGATCCTCTCCTTGTGCCCACAGGTCGTCTCCCCTGCACGTGGGGTCTCCTCCAGGGGTGCCCCATCCGCTCTTCCTGGGGGGAGATCTCCAACGGGGGGGAGGCACACCAGCCCCGTCATTACAGCTGCTCTCGGGGCTCAGCTGGGGCTCATCCCTTCCTTCCTCCGCTGTGCAGACTACCTGTCCAGCCACACCCCACCTCCACTGTCACCTCTGCAGGCCTTGGGGGCCTACCTGGGGGTGGGACCCACATCCTCATTCCTGAGGGGCTGAGCCCCTGGTTACCGAGCCTCCTCGGGCTGGGCTAGCTGCGCTGTCGTTGCACATAATAGTCATGCAGGGGGCACCATGGCGCCAGGAGGGCCCTGCATTCCACACGTGTCCCCCCCACCCCCGACCCCGGGCCACTTGAGGTACCAGCAGCCCCACCTCGTCCTGCTGACTTAGCCGTGACTCCTCCTGTTGTCTGCTCCTCTCTGGGCTCCGGGGGCTCAAAACGCCAGGGAGGACTTTGACTTGCTTTTCCCACTGCCTGGATGCTTTTCCTCTGGGCCCCTTGCCGCCCAGCCCTCCAATCAGATGGGCCATCAGCAACCACCAGCCACCCCGAAAATGGCAGAGCCGCCCCCTGCACCCCTCCCTACTTTAGCCCCCCACACACCCCGTCTCTAACCTGTGTGCCCTTGCTCGTTCCCCGAGGATGCCAGCTCCGTGAGGGCAGCCTGGGTCCCCAGCATCTACAGCAGGTGCAAACACCTTATCCAGGTGTGCTGGGCAAACTACAGCCACCCCTCCTGGGTGGGTGGAGAGGACAGGCGAGGGCCCTGGTCCTGCCCACAGCTTTCCTAACTCTCCAGGTCCAGGGCTTGCAAACTCACTGGTGGGGAGGGCAGGGTGTGGACAGCCTGTTTCCCGGGTGGGAGGGACAGCTGTTGCACCAGGCTCTTTTTCAATAATTAAAAGTAAATTTTTATTTTACAGATAAATATATAGAAACTCAGGAAAATTAAGTGGCTTCTCAAGAACACATGGCTTTAAATGCGCTGGGCAATGCTGGGTCCAGAGCTGTTAGACCTGACGTTTTTAAGGGGAGCTAGAAATCTGGCTTTTATGAGAAATCTGATTTTATTTGTCAGCAACTCATGCAATTGTTAGATCTCCTTCCAGGGGCGCCTGGGTGGCTCAGTTGGTTAAGCGTCCGCCTTCGGCTCAGATCGTGAGCTCATGGGTCCTGGGATCGAGTCTTGCATCGGGCTCCCTGCTCAGCAGGGAGTCTGCCTCTCCCTCTGCCTCTGCCCCTCAGCTTGCTCATGCTTGCGCTCTCTCTCTTTCAAATAAATAAATAAAATCTTAAAAAAATAAGATCTCCTTCCAAAACTGCCTTTTGGAGAAACCCAAACATGAGAGGGTAACTTCCAATTCAACCCAGCTTAGCGAGCACATGTGTCCCTACCCCTCCCAGGGCCCAGGGAAGGACTGGAGTGGGACACTCTGCCATCTACTCTCCCTCAGCTGGAAGACAGGTGGTGGGGTGGCCCTGACGGTCGGACCAGGGAAAGCCAGAGAGGCTTTGAATCCAGGAGGCCAGGCGGCTCTGAGGATGGGGCATGGAGTGGGGCCGAGGACCGGAAAAGCAGTTACAAGACTTTTAAAGGAGCAGGTAGACCCCAGACCCCTGCTGCACTGGCTGAAAGAAGACTGGAGGTCCCAGGTTGCTCTTGGGCGTCAGGGCCGGGAGACTCTGGGCTCAGGGGCCCAGGCACAGCCACGCGCACCAGCCAGGGAGGAACAGGGAGATGGACGCGCGGGCACTCCTTGAGAGGCGACCTTGGCTCTGACTCTGCTATTTCCCAGAATGCTGACAGCCAGGCTCGTCTGCCGCACGGGAGACCCGAGGATTCTGCAGGATTGGCCCAGCCTCCGAAAACCTCTGGCCAAGTGCCTGGACCCTGCTGCTTCCCCTTAGTGGTCCGCCCTCACCCCATCCAGGCACGCTGCTCGTATCAGCACTGTTTGCCTCTCACGAACACCACCTCCAGGATCACCAGCCCCTCGGGGTGAGAGTCACCAGCACGGAAGACAGACTCCGTACCTACCGAGATGAAGGGTCCCGAAGAAAACAAGCAGGAAGAGCAAAAGATAACACAAAAGAGAAAAAAAACACTCAGAGAGATAGTAAGTGAAAATATCACACCCACGACCTAAGAACAAGAAGATATTAAAAAGGAACAGGCAGAGAGTAAGAAAGAGCACTTTTTTTTTTTTAATTAAAAAAGTAGCAAGATTGAAAAAGCAGTCAAAGATAAATGTGCCGCGGGGCGCCGGGGTGGCACGGTTGGGTAAGTGTCTGACTCTTGGTTTTGGCTCAGGTTGTGATCTCGGGGTCACGGGAGGAGCCCCACATTGGACTCCATGCTCGGCGGGGAGTCTGCCTGAGATTCTCTCTTCCTCTCCTCTGCCTCTCCTGCTCGTGCTCTGCTCTCTCTTTCTCTCTCAAATGAATAAATAAATCTTAAAAAAAAAAGATAAATGTCCCATAAATTAGAAAGAAATGAAATGAAAAACAGAAGACAAAACATAAAATTAGACTACCGGTTTAGACACAGTCCAGCTTGTGGTTAGTGAGTTAGGAAAACACGGAAGGGAGAGCGCTGTCAAGGAAACCATCTGCCAGAAAATGTCCTAAAACAGGAGGACGTGAGGCTCCATGCTGAGAGAGCGAACCCACCCCAGGCACGGTGTCGTGAAATTTCCAGAATCAGGGGATAGAAAGCGGACTCTTAAAGCTTCCCGAGAGCAGCCGGGTTCCATGTGAAGAGCCAGGGATCTGACTGGCGCTGGATGTGGCAGCCGCCACGCGAGGACTCAGGTGATAGCAGCACGGCCTTCCATGGCCTGGGGAAGCTGCCTTTTGTCCCAGAAGCTCCATGCGGCAAATCTCGCAAGAGGGGAGCAAAAACCCTCTGCAGGTGATGAAGGTCCTGAGCACCTTTCTCAGGAAGCTGCCAGAGGGTGTGTGAAGAGTGGGCAGGGGACCCAGGGAGGGATACAGGCTGTGCTGGACAGGCAGGACGGGTGGCGAGGACGGCCCACACGAGGCTGTCTCAGCCAACGGCACTGGACCCTCAGGTCACCAAGTCATCAAGTCGTTCACTGACTGTGCTTGATCCAGTAATCCCCCAGTCGCTCAGGCACTTATGCCACAGACATCCACGGAGCGCCTTCCACAAGGGAGACCCTTGCTGGGGGCTGGGGGCAGAGCCAGGATGGAAACTGTACACCCACAGGCTGGCGGGTGTCTTGCTTGGGCTTCACTTCCAGGGGTGACAGGGTGGGACTCGTGGACTAAACACCGGGGTGGGACGGGCAAGAACCCAGACCACGTCACTGGCCGCGGTCAGGCACACGTCTAGCAGTGTCCTTGCTGATGGGACGTTCTCACCCTCCTGACAGGAGGACAGAGGATTGAGGGCCCTGCTGGTCTCCCAGTTGGCCCGGGGTACCCCAGCTCCGCACACCCAGGGGCTGTGTGCCCTGAGGCACCTTGTCCTTGGCTGTGCCGCTGATGACATTTGCACAGCCATCCCACGTAGGCTCCTCTTCTCTTTTCGAGTGTCCCTCCTGCTTTATGGATCAGGTCGGGCCGGCCCTCCTTCCCCAGGCCCTGGTCCTTGCACGTCCTGTGAAGGACACAGAGCTGAGAAACCCGAACCGCAGGGCTGGCCTGAGGCAGTAGGGGCGGAGGGGACAGAGGAAGGACCAAAGCCATTCTGGGTGACCATTATCTGCCTGGTCCTGTGTCTGCACCACTAGCCAGGGGGACAATGAAACTGGCCCAGCACAGGTGACACCCAGTGCCCAGCTGCCTGCCTTGGCAGGAGCAGAGCCCCCTGCTGGTAACTCAACTCGCCTTGCCTACCTAAGCCTGTTCCCCTGACACTGCCTCCAGGAAGCCCTCCTGGCTACCTTTCCTAAGCAGCACATCTGTATCACTCTGCTGACTGTCCCTGTGCCACTCTGGCACTGGCTCCCTGACTCATGGCCTTCCTTATTTCCCATCACCCTCCTCTGCCGGCACGTGTCCCCAGAGCTTAGTAAGGGCCTGGCCCACAGTGGCGTCCACGAGGCATCTGCCAAGGAATCAAGGACCACAATCCCCTCCCCACGTTGGGGAAGGAGATGCCCGTGTGTGGAACCCTTGCCAGGAAGTCTGTCCCCGCACCCATGTCGCTCTTCCTGCACATCTGCCAGGGAAGCCCCTGGTGGTCCCTGCCCCAGGCCGTCCGGGGTAGGCTGGCCAGCTTGGGGGGAGAGAGGGTGAGCGGAGGAGGCCACAGCACCTGAGAGAGAGAGCCAGGGAGGGGTGTGCGTGCCTGTGTGTGAGTGTGCACAGTTGGCGGTATTCCCAAGAGAAACGTGTTTCTGCCGCCGCAGTCCGGCGTGGAATGTTCTGAGCGGCTTCCTTCACAGCGGCCCCAGCACCTGAAGAGTGGATATGCGGCTGGCGCACATTTGGCCCTCGGAACCCGTGGCAGCGGGCCAGAAGCACGTGCAGGCTGGCCGGGGCACCCCGGCCTCACCCACTTCCCAGGGAAGGGGTGCCGACACAAAGACAAGTCTGGGCCTCTGTGAGCTAGACCCAGCGTTGCCACCCGACCCTCAAGTTCCTCTCCAAGGGGTGTGCCCAAGAGAGAGGACGCCCTGTGTCCACACCAGACCTGGTGCATAAATGTGCCCGGCTGCACTGCTCCCGACAGGAGACACCCCAAAGTCCGTCCGAGGGTGAATGGACACCCCGACTGCGGTCTGTCCACCCGGCGCAATACCGGTCGGTCTCAGCAAGGGGTGAAGCACGGCCACTCACGACCGCGTGGATGAGCCTTGAAAACATGACACGGAGTGAGAGTCGCCGGACCCAAGAGGACACGTATCATATGAGCCCATTATGGGAAAATCCACAGAGACAGAAAGTGGCCTCACGGTTGCCAGAGACTGGAGAGACAGAGGGGTAAGGACTGACTGCTCCAAAGTCTCCTTTTGGGGTGATGGAACATTCTGGAACTAGACAGAGGGGATGCCTGCACAATGGTGCGGATATACTCAATGCCCCTGAGGCGCACACTTGAACGTGGCGGCGATGGTAAATTTTATGTTATTTGTGTTTTATCACAATACAAAAACTAACCCCCCACAAAAATAAAACATTGGGGAAAACGGGAGAGGAGAATTCTGTGTAGTTCCACTGACATGAAGGCCCAAGCTCAGCGACAGGAATCCGCGGTATTGGAAGTCAGGCGTGGTCACCCTCGGGCGAGTGACCCGGAGGGGCTCAGGGGTCCCGGGGACACAGGGCATGTTCTGCTCCTCCATCTGATGTTGGTGACATGGGTGTGTTCGGTTTGAGACAATTCACTGAGTTGTGCACTCTTCAGTGTGTGTGTTTTCCTTCCAGAGGAAGTTAAAAGATGAAAAATCATGCAATGCTTCTTTTTTTTAATTATAAAAGAATAACACGTTTGTTGAAGAAAAATTGGAAATTGCAGAAAAAGCATTAAGAAAAAGGAAACCCCCACCAGTGCTGAGCCTGAGGGCCTCCCGTCGCCTTTCTTGGCCTCTTCATCTCCAGTCTTCTCCTGGAGAGCCTGGGCCCCGGTCAGTGGCCAACACCGAGGCCTGAAGCCGGGGAAAGATAAAGTTGCCTTGGTCCTGGCGACCCCTGGGTTCGGAGCTTGAGGCGGGCATTCCCTCATGGCCTCCAGGTCCTCTGTTTTATGTCTCAAGTATATGCTTTGGGTCTTTCTCCCACAAACCAGGCACTGACTCCAGAGGGTCAGTGGGGCATTGGCTTCCTAATGAGAACACTTAACCTCCATCCACTGCAGGGCTGGGCTGTCCGTCTGCTCTATGAGCTCTAAAAACAACATGTGGGGTTCCCAGGGCAGGATGTTAATTTTGCAGTTTCTGAGTCGTATAGAACGGGAATGTCAAAATGCATCTTGGTGTGAATTTTGGGAAAGCGTTTAATGTGTGAGAAGGCATGCCTTTCTCCTCTAAGGGAGGGTGTTACCGGCTTGCCCATGATTCCAACGTCATGCTTCGGACACAGCTACTCACTTTGGTTTCCCAAGAGAAGACCAACGGCTCGTCTCACTCGCTCCCCAATTTTAGGAATTCCGAGGGAGAAGGTTGCGAGTGTGGGCATCTTTTGTGTTAGAGTGGCGAGTCTCAACCGCAGTGGACAGGGCATTCATCGCAGTGAGCTGTTTAGGATCCATCCAAATCCCGTGGACAGAACTCCCAGAGAGGCGGGGCGCACACACCGTGTGAGTCCGCGTGTGTTTTTGTTTTACTTTTTAAATGCCAGATGTCTCATGCTTATACAAGACTGTGTGTATCACAGCGCGTCTTTTAACTAAGAATAAGGGCCCATGTGCCCACCATCCAACCTAAGAAGTAGAGTCGAACCAGCACCTCCGAGCCCCAGAAGCCTTCTTTAATAGTGTCCTTACAAGGGGAGATGCTCACGCCGTCCCCTTCCACCCCCACCTCGCTTGGCGCCTGCCCCTGAGTCTGGTGTCTTTGGCTTTAGTTTCCCGGGGTGGGGGGGTAGTGTTGCCTGGCTGCGTGGGACACGGGTTTCAACCCAGGGTCCACCTGCACTGGACACTTTCAAGCAGGGCCCAATTTCCAGCCCCAGGTGTCTTCTTGGTCCGTACAGCAAGGACCTTGGCGAATGTTACAGATCAAGGCTCCCCCGCCCCCTTAGGAAGACAGTGATGAAACGTTCACCAACACCTAACTGGATAATTGATCCCTGACTTCTAGGCCCTCAGTTGAGCTGAAGTGGTAAAACCCACAAGTAGGAAATAACTAAGAATGTTGATGAGACCACTTCTGGGTTGATTTCCGAAAGAGATGGGGTCTCAAAGACATTTGCCCATGTTCACAGCAGCATTATTCACAACAGCCAAGAGGTGCAGGTACCCCAGGCATCCGCTGATGGGTGAGTGGATAAACAGAATGTGGTCTCTCCGTGCACCGGAGTATACTCAGTCTTAAAAAAGAAGGATGTTCTGACCCCTGCTATGAAACGGACGAACCGTGAGGACATGATACGCGGTGAGATAAACCAGTCACAAAAAGGACAAACACTGCATGATTCCACTTCTATGAGAGACCTTAGAGGAGTCCGAGTCAGGAAGACAGAAAGCAGAGTGGTGGTTACCAGGGACTGGGGGGAGGGACATGGGGAGCTGTTTAATAGGTGCAGAGTTTCAGTTTGACAAGGTGGAAAAGTTCTGGAGATCTGTTGCACGACAACACAAGTAATCCTTAACATTTCTGAACCGTACACTTAAATATGGGTAAGATGGTAAATTTTACGTTTACTTGTACTTTTACGTTTTTTTTTAGTGTTTTTGTTTTTGTTTTTTTTTTTAACCAAAACCAGAGGAAGGAAAAAAAAGAAGACGTTGATGAGAGCAGCTTGTCGTACTGTGGGGAGCCCTGCCTGGGAACTCAGGAAACCTGGATTTGGGTCCAGGCTCTCCCATTTCCTGGTGGCCCTAGCCAAGTCACTTGCCGTCTCAGAGCTCAGATGTCCTTCTCTTATGGGATGAGGGGTTAGTTTTAGGCTTCCCAGCTCAGAAAGCTGGTATGCACAGACGACTGACGGGTCCCCTCATTGACTTTCACTCAAGTGTGACATTTACAAAAAAACCACACACATCAACACATTCTCTCAAACCAAACACACCCATTTAATGCTGTTGTGTGAATAGACTGTCATTTCTTTATCCATTTTACCGTTGCCACTGGACGTTTGGGTTGTTTCCAGCCTGGGGGGACTAGGAGCCCTGCTGTCCCCTGGTGCCCCTGTGGGGCACATGTCGGGGAGACCTACTGGGCCCGGACGGGCTGGGCCGGCACACGGCTCTGTAGAAGTTGCCCAGCAGATGCCCCTTCTTCTCACCAACTAGGTAGTGTCAGCCCTTTCTGGGGAAGAGGGGGTCTGTAGTGGGCTTAATTTTCATTTCCCTGGTGACGGAGGAGGCTGAGCACCTCTCCCCACCCAGTCGTCCTCTGTATCTGTCAGGGGTGACATGCCTCTCCAGTCTTCAGTCCATTTTCCCAAATTGTTCATATCCTCTCCCATTCAGCGGGCTACCTTCCATTCTCCTAACGGTGTCTTTTGATGAGAAGTTCTTAATACGGTCCAATTTATCAGTTTTTCACTTTATTGGATTTAGGGCTTTTTGTGCTTATTTAAAAAAGAACCAACTTATTCCATGATGATAAACATGTTTCCTTCCAAATGTTTATTAATTTACCTTTTACATTTAGATCTTCAGTTCAGCCGGAATTGATTTTTCCGTATGGTGTGAGATTTGGGTCAAAATTCATTTTTCATCCTTCTAGACAGCCAATTGACTAAGCGCCAGTTATCGGGAAAAAAAAAACCAACCAAACCCATCTTTTCCTCTCCATGTCATTGCCTACTTTGTCGTAAGTAGGCTGACTGTATGTGTGAGTTTTTCGCCTGGACTGTCTGCTCTATTCAGTCCGTCTATTTATCCATCGTGTCTTCATTACTCCAGTGGCTGGATAGGCGCTAGAGTAAATCCTCCAGGTTGGCTCTACTTCAAGATTACCTTGGCTCTGTTTGACCTTTGGCATTTCTGTATGAATTTCAGGATTAATGCATCAATTTCTAATATGAGCATTATAAACGAAAACTCCCTCTATGCCTTGCTTTGGTTTGCAGCCCACACATTTTGTTATGTTGTATTTTCAGTAACATTCAGTCCAAAATATTTTCAAATTTCCCTTGTGATTTTTTTCGACCCAGGGGTTAGTGAGACATTTCCAAGTATTTGGGGTTTTCTTAGCTGTCTTGTTGTTATCGGTTTTAATTTAATTCCAGTGTAATCAAAGGACATATTCTGTATGATTTCAGTCCTTTTAAATTTATTGAGCCTTGTTTGATAGCCCAGCATTTGGTTTATCTTGCTGAACATACTGTGTACAATAGAAAAGAATGTGTTGAGTGTGTTTGGTAAAGACAGTTCATGGTGTCCAGGTCATTTATGTCCTTCCTGAGTTTTTTTGTTCATCTATGTTCTATGCAATGCTGAGACATCAACGTTACTCCAACAATGATTGTTGAATTATCTATTTCTCTGTTTAATTCTGTCAATTTTTGCTTACGTACTCTGAAGCTGTTATGAGGTACATACCGATTTACGATTTTTGTCTTTTTGATGAATTACCCATTTTTCACAGGGCAGCCCCCCTCTTTCTCCCTGACAGCACTCTGTGGAAGTCTGTCTCATCTGGTGTTAACACAGTTCCTCCAGTCCGGGTAGGCTGACTGTTGGCATGATATATTTTTAAAAGTGCCTCCCTTAAAAATAGCATATGGCTGAGTCTTGCTTTTATATGCTTTTAATTGAGGTGATTAATGCTTAACACTTAATACGATGATTGATCTAGTGGGATTTAGGTCCATAATCTATTTGTTTAATGTTTGCTCCTTTTAGAATGTCCTCTTTTGCTTTCTTTTGGATTATTTGAATTTTTTTTTACCATTCTGTTTTAGTTATTTATTGGATTCCTAGGTATACTCCTTTGTGTGTTTTTGTTTGTTTTTAGTGATTGCTTTAGGGATTACAGTGCATAGTCTTCTGTGAGTTAACATGGCCCTGGACGCACACCAAATGTAGAGCCTCTCAATGTCATAGGCCCATTTTCTGCTATAGTTGTGTGTATTATATCTACATACGGTAAGAACCCCACAATTCAATGTTAGAATTATTGCTTTATACACATATAGATTTGAGAGGAATTCAGAGGAAAGTACTCTTTTATATTTATTCAGGTATGAATTCATTTCTGATATTCTTCATTCTTTGCTGATGTTTGGGTTTCTACCTGGTATCATTTTCCTTCAGCCTGAAGAATTTCCTATTTTGGATTTTCTGTAATACAGGTCTGCTGGTATGAATTCTTTTAATTTTCTTTTATAGTAAAATATATTTATCTACTCTCATTTTTGAAAGCTGGTTTGACATTCTATGGATGTATTGACGGACTTCCCTTCAATTCTTTAAAGATGTTGTTCCCACTCTCTTCTGGCCTCCATAGTTTCTGATGAGAAGTCATTAAAATCAACGTATTGTTTCCTGGATGACAAGTGTCACCTTTCTACGCTACTTGTAAGATTTTTATCTTCACATTTGGCTTCTAGCAGTTTGACTACGATGTGCCCATGCATAGTTTCTTTGAGTTTATCATAGGTGGGGATTGTGGAACTTCTTCAAGTATGTAGATTCATGTCTTTCACCAAATATAGAAATTCTAGTAATTATTTTTTTCAAATACTTCTTCCTGCCCCATTCTTTCATCTCTCATTTTGTGATTTCAATTACATATATGTAGACCTTTTTGAAATTGTTCCACGGATCTTTGAACTGTTTTATTTATTCCCACTCTTTCTTTTTTAAATTGAATAAATTCTATCGCTATATTTTCAAGTTCACTAGTTACTCCTCTGTCATTAACCCTTCTGTTAGGACCATTCAGTTAACTTTATATTGATGATATTTTAATTTTCAGTTCTAGAATTTCCATTTTTTAAAATATAGTTTCTAGTTCTCTGCTGCGGTTTAAAAAAAATCTTGTCATTCATTAAAAGCATACTTTCCTCTATGTCAGTGACTATAGTTATAATAGTTACTTTAAAATCTTTGTTTGCTGGGGCACCTGGGTGGCTCAGTTTGTTGGGCATCTGCTTTTTACTCAGATCACAATCCTGGAGTCCTGGGATCAGGTCCTGAGTCGGGCTCCCCGCTCAGCGGGGAGTCTGCTTCTCCCTCTGGCCCTCCGCCCTCTCACCCGTGCTCTCCCTCTCTCACACACAAATAAAAAAACAAAATCTTAAAAAAAAAAATAAAATCCTTGTTTGCTAATTCCATCACCTGGGTCACGTCAGGGATCAATCTCTATTACCCTTTTTTGTTTGAGAATGGCTAGCATTCTTCGTATTTGCATTTTCTTAGTCTATCGAGCCATTGGGATTGTCTCCTGGATGGGACGAGTGTTATTTTCTGTGGACTTTGGACGCATACATACATATCTTCAGAGTCAGTTTTGTTATTTTGTGCTTGTGTTGGTGTCAGGCTAAGACTTGGCTAGGCTCAGGCTATGAACACTGTCCCATGGACGGCAGCTTTGATCTCATGCTAGACCTCATGGTTCTTTTATTCTTAGCCCAGCTGCTTGGATTCTGCCCCATGCATGTGCTCCAGTGTCACCTGGAGATTTAGGCCCAGGTTATAAACAGAATTTGGGCCTCCCCTTCTATCACTGCTCTCCTCCTAGGATGCCCCTGTACTTCCCAGGCTATCTTGCCTAATCTCTCTCCCAGCTCCTCGGGCCAGAAGGATGCAGGTGTTTTATTTGCCCAGTGTGGTATGGATGGCGACCTGCCCTTAGGCTCGAAGCCGCGGAACTGGGCAGCTCACTTCTCCAGCATCTGCTTGCCCACGCTCAGTCTGGCGACACCAGAAAGTGGTGTTCTGTATTTTGTCCAGAGTTCATAGTGCTGTGGGAAGGTTAGTTCAATAGGTTACTCTATCACACTGGAAATGGAAGCCCAGCTTTCGATTTCCATGAAAAAAACCCTGCTGGCATCTTAAAACCTGTTTTGTATCAAATCTGTAGATCATGTTGGGAAGAAATGACAGTTTCACAAGAGCAAGTTTCCGATTTTTGAACTTTGTGCATCCCTCCGTGTACTTATTTATCCCGAAATTTCTCTCCATCACATGTTACAATTTCCTGTCTGTCGGTCTTATGCTCTGCTAGCTTTACACTGAGGTATTTGGTTGTTTGATGCTTTTGTAAATGGTAGCATTTTTAAAACTTATTTTTTTTTAACATCCTGACAGTTAATGATCAGTGCCTAAAATCTTAGCTTTATGCATCTTGTCCAAATAATTAATACTGACGAAAGAATTGTTTCCAACAACAAACCCTATGGTTGGTGCCTCTCCCAGAGCACCTGCAATGAAGCTAAGGTTTTCAAGAAGGTAGGTTTTCAGAGATTGAGGTTTGGGCTTTATAAATTGAGCATTTAAGCTCGAAGTGAGGGGGAGATTATGTTAGGAATTAACTAAAGCAATAAGCAGTTGTACCCAAAAAAACCATCTGATGGGCACGATGCTTGGAAAATCGAGCTTGGCAGCGTCACACTTCTCCGGGTACGGGGCACTCAAGATGCCACCAGGCTCCTCTGATAGTAAGGCTGTTTCTTGCTTGCACTTTCGGGTGCCAAGGGAGGAAGGCTGACCTCTCAGAGTTCCCGCCTGAACTTTGAAACAAGCTCCTCTCTGAGCTAAACTAGTAAAAGTCATCCATGATAGCTGTACTGAGCTGTTTGCAGGAGTCAGCCAAAAACTGTTGTAAAGCAGTCATTCGAGAGTTTGCAGATAGCCCGCATCCAGATCTGGGTCAGTCTCAGAGGAGGGAGGCCTGACTCTGACTCTAACTTAGGAGGGGACATCTAATTGGTGTACCAAGGGCTTGGTCAGCCTTGGCAGCCTGGAAAGAGCAGCGCCACTGTCCGTCAGCATTAGGGTCCAGGTCCCAGGTTTCTGTCCTCACCAGGAGAGACCTTGGGCTACTGACATCCTTCCTGAACTTCAGTCCCCTCAACTGCCACAGGGGCTTGGCCCTGCGTGGAGCTCAGTGGGTCAGTTTGCTTATCACTGGTGGCTGCTGAGCAGATTTCACCGCAGCACTTTCTTTTCCAGGCAGAACAGGGAGGGGCAGCCTTGGCTGGTGGATTCTACCCTAGGCTCATGAAGTCTCAGGCTACTGTTCCGGGGCAAAGGGGCAGATCAAGCTGATGACTGCCTTCTGATTTATCTGGAAGGTCCTCTCTCCATAAGTGGACAAACTGGTCATATGTTGTATTGGGTCAAACTCTCCCCCTAAAATTCACATCCACCCAGAACCTCAGCATGTGACATTATTCAGAAATGGGGTCTTTGCACGTGTAGTTAAGTGTGTTGAGATGAAACTTTTTTAAAAAAGATTTTATTAGGGACGCCTGAGTCAGTTAAGTGTCTGCCTTCGGCTCAGGTCATGATCCTGGGATCAAGCCCCACATTGGGCTCCCTGCTCAGCAGAGAGCCTGCTTCTCTCTTTCCCTCGGCTGTTCCCCCTGCTTGTGTGCTAGTGCACTCTCTCTCTTTCTGTCTCTATCAAATAAATAAAATCTTAAAAAAAAAGAATTTATTTATTTGAGAGGTTGGGGGAGAGCGAGTGAGCACAAGAGCAGGGGGAGGGAGAAGCAGATTCCCCGCTGAGCAGGGAGCCTGACGTGGGGCTCAATTCCAGGACGCCAAGATCATGACCTGAGCTGAAGGTAGTTGCTTAACTGAGCCACCCAGGCACCCCCTCCCCCCCTTTTTAAAGATGAAACCATTTTGAATTTAGGGTGGGCCCTAAATCCAATGACTAGTGTCCTCAAAAGATGAATGGTGCAGAGACACAGAGAAGCCATGTGACCACGGAGGCACAAATCGGAGGGATGTGGTGCAAGCAGGATGCCTGGGGCCACCAGAATGGGAAGGGGCAGGAAGGACCCTGTTCATATCTTGATTTTGGACTCGTGGCTTCTCCAGCTGAGAGAATACATTTCTGTTGCTTCTAAGGTGCTCCTCATGATAATGTTGACGGCCTGAAGAAATGAATGCGCATGCACCTACAGATCAGCTCTGTGTTCCTGAGTTTGACCCTGGGGATGTGGGTCCATTCTTGATGATGCTGCGGAGCACTGTCGGCTCAGGTGGGGAAGTCACCTGTCAGACAGGACTCTGGCACCAGACCCGGGCCACCAACTGCCAGCTCACTGAAGGTCTTTATTAAAAATGTTTTATCACGTAGTGCTCCAGGTGGACAACAAAAGCATAGGTAATACAACACACACTGTGTGTCTTTCACACAGCCCGAGCAACACTGAAATTGTGGTCTTGGTTACGTTTATTTTCATATTTAAGAGTGTGTCTGGGGGCGCCTGGGTGGCTCAGTCGTTAAGTGTCTGCCTTCGGCTCAGGGCGTGGTTCCGGCGTTCTGGGATCGAGCCCCATATCAGGCTCCTCTGCTAGGAGCCTGCTTCTTCCTCTCCCACTCCCCCTCCTTGTGTTCCCTCTCTCCCTGGCTGTCTGTCAAGTGAATAAATAAAATCTTAAAAAAAAAAAAAGTGTGTCTGATGCTTTCCCTGTTTTAGTGAAAAGACAATATACTGTTTAATACACTGAAAAGGCCCCCGTGGCTGCCGGCCTGGGGAGCTGCCTTTCCTTCCACCCATGGTCTTGCACGTTTGTGGCATGGCAGGTGGCAAGGCTACAGTTCTGGGTTCTGCCATTCTCACAGCAAATGTCTTCCCATGTTGAAACATGGTCTTTATACTTACACTCATTTTCATCGTCCCTTTTTCTTTATGCGGGGTGGGAGATCTCTTTCAAGCTGCAGAAGTCGTAACTTCTTGTGGCAACAAGTAAAACCATACAAATATTCCAAGAAAATGCCCCAGGTCCTCAGGGTGAGCAAGGGGCAAAGGTTAGGAGCCTGTCCCTCCCTCCTTTAGGAAGAGGGGAGGAGCCCCATGACTTCCTTGCCCCTGTTCACTCTCAAGGTGGGCAGGGCTCTGGGGAGCACCAGAAGCAGCAGAGTGGTCTCATCCTCTTCTGCCGCTCCCTTCTTTCCTGGGGGGTGGGGATGGGGGTGCAGATCTAACTTCCCACACTTCTTGTTGAGGACAGTGCCCTGCAGCACGCTGG
Source organism: Ursus maritimus (assembly GCF_017311325.1). Taxonomy (NCBI): domain Eukaryota; kingdom Metazoa; phylum Chordata; class Mammalia; order Carnivora; family Ursidae; genus Ursus; species Ursus maritimus. The sequence goes on along the minus strand of NW_024424675.1, from coordinate 46,431,421 downwards.
GAGTGATGTCAGCGCCAATGTGGGAAGCAGGCCTGGTGCAGAGAGGAATGAATGGTGGTGGCATGCACCCAAGGGTGCAGGCTGAATGGGGGGGGGGGGACAAACTGGGTTGGAGGGGTCCTGGCAGGCCCTCAGGGAACTCAGGAAGCCATCACTGTGTGGACAAGTCGGAATGCCCTCAGATAGCACTGCCAACCTTCCTTTAGGGAAGCTGTTGGTAATGTGGCAGGGGCGACCTGACGGTGGGGATCCCCCCGCCCCGCAGTCACACCGGCTCTTGAGGGTGCACGGGAACAGAATCTGCGTTCCACTTCCTACTCGCACCACTGCTTGCTTTTCTACCCCCACTCCAATCTGAGTGCTCTGAGGGTGTAGACTACGGGTATACCACTACAGATGTCGTCACACAGTGGGCGGGCCGGGGGGTACTGGAGTCAGCCTGCCAATGCTTTTACGTGGTTTCCTTTAAAATTTTCTAATTAGCTGTCAACGTTTAAAGATTACGATTTGACACATAATTCCACGTTTCTGCTATTGTTTGAAAGCCAGCCCCCCGCCCCCACACACCGTGCGCGTGCGGCTCCTCCGCCGCGCGGAGCTCAGGTCCAGAGTCCCGGCCCGGTGTGTGAGACCCCGTCCCCGGGCGGCGCGGGCCGGCTCCCGCTGCCCCGGAGGCCGCGGCTGTCCCCGAAGAACGGGACCAGGAAGCCTCCTCCAAACGTCCCGGAACACAGTCTCTGGGTAAAAGCAAACAAACGAACACCCGCACGCAGAGGACTGTACCTGAGCCAGTTCTACGGCGGAGGTGCTGGCGCACAGGGTTTTTAGGTCACGCACTTTGTCAAAGGGAGGAGAGGAAACAGGAAGAGGCCGTCCACATTGGACCGATCCCGACTCGGAACTACCCGCGCCACAGGCGCTGATTTATGGACACTCGTGTGCGGGGACAGTGCCGCCCGAGGCCAGGCGCGGCTCCGGGGAAGCTCGAGCCGCGGCACGGGCGCGGGACCGGGATGCGCGGGGCACGGGGCGCACCGCCTCGCTCGGCAGCCGCGCACCGACGCCGCGAGGCCCGTCCTCAGCTAGGCCCGGCCCGCCCGCAACCCTGCCGCCGACGCCAGGCCGCCAGCCCTACTTCGCCCTCCCCCGGCCTCGGCCCGGCGAAGGCGGCGGCGGCGGCGCGGAGGGGCCTCGGGAGCACGGCCTCCCTCCCTCGCCCGCCCGGCGCCCCCGTCAGCTCTGGCCGCAGCCATTTTGGAGCGAGTGCAGACAAAGAGAGAGTCACCGCCGTTGCCCCCAGCAGGCACAGGCCACGGGCTCCGCCCGCCGCGCCCTGCCGGTCTTCCGCCAGGAGCCCAGGCCTGCCCGGCCGCCCGCACACCCTCAGCCTGCCGGCCCGGGGCTGCCTGCTCGCCCACCGCACCCAATCCACCCGCCCGCGCCCCGGCCTCTGCCGCTCGTAGCCATTGGCCGCACCTTTTAAGCGCGCGCCGCGGCCAATGGCGAGGCGCCGGGCCGCCGGGCGGGGGGCGCCGCGGCCAATGGTGGCGCGCCGGGCGGCGGGCGGGGGCGCGCGCCGCCGCCTGCGCACCACACCGCCCGCCGCCTCCCCCCACGCCGGCCGCCCCCG
>NW_024424675.1:46420202-46429766 GCF_017311325.1 Ursus maritimus | reverse complement strand
AAAGAGTGGCAATAAGAAGGCTCAGTACAGATGTAACAGGCTCTCATTCTATATTATTGCCTGCTTTCATTTGCAGAATGCTTTTTTGAATATAAATGACTGCAGTGATATTCAGCTCAAATTATCTAGTCATAAGAAATTTTAGTGAATTGGTTCAAAAAGCAAGCACAATTATTGAGGTTTACAAATAGGCAAAACCCAGCAATTATAAAGTGATGAATTTGTTTGTCTTTATCTCCGTGCTTGCCCACATTAGAGTCCTCGGTACAATTTTTGGCACTAGAATTGAAGAATAATATAGAGAGCTTGCAAAGATTCAAAATTAAAGTCCAGAAATTGATTAAAACAAGATCCTTCACAAGGACAGTACCAAGTGGCTTGGGGGCATCTAACCCTTTGAGTCCCCCACTCCACCCCCGGTAAAGATACAATGGCAAGTAAAACTGTGCTCAACATTCACAGGCAGCTTTAGGACAGAAGTTGGCATCCTTGCCAGCCAACCAGATTATTACCAGGGCCATTTTAGGTAGAAATTCTGGGGCCTTCACATGTCCCTAAATGATGGAGATAAGATTTATGAGGAATTTATAAGGAATATTTATGGGACTTTCAGCTGCTTCACCCTAAGTACTCAAAAATATTTGTCAGAATGAATGAAGATGAGGATGAGTTAACTTTTATTTCCTGTACCTCCTCTGTACCTCTTTTGGATTTAAATAGAAAATTATTATGAATTTGTAATATTGTTAAAAACGAATGGTATGGAAGGCCCATACCATCAAAGGATCCAATGTGCTAAATAAAGGAATTGGGGTAATCTCCTTATTGATGTGGTGGACAAGACAAAATATTACTCAGTTAATTTACAGGACTCTTTTTCAAAAGGAGAGTAGATTTTCAGTAGTCTGGGATAGTTTCAGAGAATAATTTGAAGACCTATCAAAGTTCCTTTCTGCCCTACAGGTAATAATATAAGACCATATCTACATGGAAAACTTAATGATATGTGAAAAAATTATAGATTCATGGAATCATGACGATGAAATAATCATTCTTCCCTCAATTCTCAAGCTGTCTATATTTTCTCCTTCCACATATCCTATTGCTTAACTAAAACCCGTCTCTGAAAATTTTCTTTTATTCATTGTAACATGTCTTCATTGAAGATGTGCAACAGGAGATGTTAGTGTCAGGGACTGTGGGGGAGACAGATTACTAAGAAACCGCTTCTCTTTGCTTTTAAAGAGCATACAAACTTTTATGAAAGAAAGATGACCCTAAGGGGGCTTGAAACCTCAAGCTCATGATTTGTAACAAAATACCTATTCAACTGTTAACATCTAACCTTTTATTGTATCGAACATCCTTGTTTCCACTGTTCTGGGCTCCCCTCCCCCTACAAAGAAATGGATGACATAGGGTTGGTTACAGACTATTTGACCAGCACAATTTGGGGTGTAAATACTTCCACTAACTCACTACCCACTTGCACGCGCGTGTGCGTGCGCGCGCACGCACACACACACACACACACACTTTTAACTGATATGAATTTGGAGGCAATTATGTCATGTTAGCTTAATTCTGAGTTGCTTTTCTTTCACACCAGAATGCAGTGGTATGTTGAAGTAAAAGCATATTTTGGCTTTCCCTAGGGTGTGGACTTTCTCCCTGGGTTTTCACATTTTCCTTTGTGCCTCTTATGGAATGGTTTGTAGAGACTACAAAAAAGCAGAGGCCTAGCCTGACTCCTCACCCCTCCCCCGCCCCCTCCCCCTCCCCCTGCGGTGGAGAGCCCTGGCAGCAGGCCTCCAAGGGAACTGCTTGCTAGGTTATATAGCCTGGGTCCATGCTTTCCTGCATTTGGTGCTCCGCCTTCTGGTTTTTGGGACCAGTTGTGTTATGGCCTGTGTCCTCACTGAACTCTGCTGCTCTTCTGTTATCCTGGGCTGTGATGGAGGGCTAGGCACCCCCCCCCCCCACTGGTGAGGTCAGGCAGAGTAGTGACACTCCTTCCTTGTGGCTGGGCAAGTCGGCATGGAAAGCTTCCGCTTCCCTGCTAACACCAGGATGGCAGAGATCCCAGGTGAGCCCTGGAGGGATCCTTGGGCACACACCCTTCCTGGTCCACGTCCTTGCCTCCGCACTGTGCTGTGCACTTCCTGCGGCCCCTGTGGTGTGCAGCACAGCGTTCTGGATAAAGGGTGCTCAGTGGCTTTGCGTAGTACACCGTCCAGTGAAATCAGTGGGTCTCTCGGAGCTAGAGACGACGCCAGGTGACAAGGAGCTGTGGGGTCCACAGCCTGCTCATGTTCTCGGTCTCCTGTGTCACCTGGGCAGTTGGTCAGGGTTCTTCAGGTCTGACGGCAGAAGGCCCCCCACAGCATCCCGGGTCACGCTGCTTTGTTTTGGGATTCCCAAGCAGAGAGAAACTTGAGCAGTCGAGGTGCCCTGTGTTCTCCTGCATCCTCTCCACGTCGCCTGCTTGGACCACCGGTGCTGGGCTTCTGGAGAGCTCCTCCCTTGCTGTAGAGTAGCATGCGCTGGTGAAGCGGCCGCCGCGGTGGCAGGAGTAGTAGAAACAGCACCTCCCGTGGCCCCGCGTGCGTTCCGAAAAGAGCCGTTGGTCACCTTGACAGAATTTCAGCATCTTAAGGAGAGGTTTCGAGGGCCCGGACTGGTGGCAAGGCTTGCCAGGGGTGTTTTGATCCGGGCAGGGGTGGGGAAAGCTGACAGCCCCAGCCGGCGTTCTGGGGGTGCTAGTGGGGGTTGCCGCGCTCTGAGGGAAAAAGGTGACGTCAGACAAGTTGCTGGAGAGGTGCTGAGATGCCCCCTTACCACACATTTGGTTCTTTTTGAGGTTGTAGTGGTGTTTTATTGAAGGTTCTGTTTTGTTCCTTGTGTGTATTTTGCTCGTTCAGTGGAGAATATGGCTGATCTGTAGTAACCTTTGAAAAAGAGAACCCGTGGTTGTAGTATGTTATGCAAAACGTCAGAGTAGTCTTTACCTGTCTGCAGAATGGTCTTTCCAGCGGTCCCGCGCTGTTCAGCGCTTGCCTCACTCAGAGCGGAGACACCCCCCCCCCACCGTGATGTACTTTTGTTATTTAAAATTGGTGTGAGCTCCTCAGTAGTTGGTGAGACAGGGGCTTGGCCTGGCTGGGCCTGGCTTGCAGGGCCCGTGTGGTGCCTGTAGGGGGGGCGGTTTGGGGTTGGTTGGATCCCCTGGGTCTGACCTTTGTGCAGGTGAAGCCCCCTCCTTATTTCTGCTGGGGGGAGGAAGCCGTGGTTGGAAAGGGACATCTCTGCCGTCTTTGTCATGGGTGACCCTGGACTCACTTTTGTCTTCTGTTCTGATGGCATCATTAGAGATGTCTTTGTGTGGCAAGTAGACGACTCCTTGAAAAAAAGCTGTAACCTTGCTGACCCTTTGCAAGAGTTGTCACGAGTGTTTGTGTTAAGTCCCCTGTATTTAAGAGCAGAGAGCAGCCCATGTTGACATTTGGGTGACAGATGTCCTCTAGATCAGAAAAGATTTATATCCATCTCTTCATTGTTCCCCACCCCCCAACCTCCACTGATTGGGAACTCTAATTAGTTACATCACCTCATTTTTATAACAGCAGAAGCAAAAAAAAGTAAAAAGTACTACCCCGAGACAAAGTTTTCTCTTTTAGATAGTATAATTCTGTAAACCAAAAAGACAGATTATAAGTATTCTAGTTCTTTTTTTTTTTTTTTTTAAAGATTTTATTTATTTATTTGACAGAGACAGCCAGCGAGAGAGGGAACACAAGCAGGGGGAGTGGGAGAGGAAGAAGCAGGCTCATAGCGGAGAAGCTTGATATGGGGCTCGATCCCACAACGCCGGGATCACGCCCTGAGCCGAAGGCAGACGCTTAACTGCTGTGCCACCCAGGCGCCCTTGAGAATTCTAGTTCTAAAATTGATCAGGAAATATTAAATTCTCCTACTTGATGTTTCCTCTTCGTTGAAATCTCTCATCATAAAAACATATAAAGAGGAGGTGGAAGTGACTTATAAAAAAACTGTGCTTGGCTGATAGCTCATTCTCATTACAACTCAGAGATGCACACACTTGGGAAGGGGTTAGGGGCAGGCAGGGGGTTCAAGCTGAGCTCCCGGACCGCTGGCAGTTTGAGTGGGTGTGAAGGAGGCTGGCCCCTTGATACTACCCCTTCCCGCAAGTAGCAGCTCCAGGTGGGGAGAGGACGGATGGAGGTCTCACCAGGGCCTGACGCTCCATTCTCACTGCACACTGCGAGCCTATGTGGACTTTGGTTTTAACAAATTCCATCTTGGTATTCGTTGTCAGGACAGTTTTGTAAAGAAGCGTTTATGTTACTGTAATTAATTTGCTTGTTTGAAAGTACCAGAGTTTAAATTTTATCCACTGTGGTAATGGCAAGAACGGAGAAGAGATTTTTGCTGCAAAGGCATTGTCCCAAGAACTCTGGAAAGCACTAGCTTCGTACAGCTTAGAAGTCATAACATCGAAGTAATATTATGATTATAGTAGAACGAAGAAAAAAGTGATATGACACCAAAATTAACGTGTGCGTAAATGGTTTTAAAAGCTCTTTTCAGACAGATGCTACGTTACAGATGCTCATTTCTGAAGGTGATCCTTGGGCCTGCCAGGTTAGCATCTTCTGCAGCATACATCAGTTTGTCCTGCTTTTGCAGAGAATGCTCTCCTGTTGCTCTGAGATTTGGCCAGAGTGTAGGTTCTCATTCTAGGATGGAGCACCGTGCCGTCACCGTCGATGCCTTGGCCTGGGAACACAGGCTTGCTCCTTACTTAAGATGAATACTCTCGATGTTAATATTCCTGCTTGTAAGGACGGGGGGCTAGGGCATTGGTTCCCACCCATGATGAGTGCAGGTATTTGTTGGTGGGGAAAGGAAGAGCCCAGTGGTGGCTGGCTCTGCTGTGTGGGCTGGGTTAGGTTCCAGGAGGGCTGACCTCGAGCCGGATGGTAGAAGGTGGAGAGCCCAGCACTGAAGTTACGGGCCGGCTTTGCCAGCCCGTGCTGTGGTATGAGGGATGTGTTTGGAAGTTTAGATTTTGTTACTTGACGGCACTCTGGCCTTCTTCTCTCGGAGCCTCGGTTGCCCAGCTAGAAAGCAGGGTTGACCATTCGGTGAAGTACTGTGGGACTGACGGGGATGAACAGGACACACCGCTGTCTCGTTGTTAGTACTCATACACTGTCCCAGTTACCTTACGTTTTTCTCTGGTTTTCGAGCATCATGTTGCTATAGATGCAGTGAAGTCTAAAGACCGCTTTCTTCTCATCAGAACTGTACCAACCTTGGACATGTTCTCGGTCACCGGGGAGTCTGGTGCGGTGGCTGACTCTGGTTGTGTGAGAAAGTTGCCGAGGTTGTCACAGGTGGGTCGTAGACAGTGGGTCATGTCCCGCAGCCGTGGGGGCAGCAGGGGCAGCTGCCTGCAGTGGGAGTGGGCCTGCGCACGGGGCTCGCTTTAGCCCAAAGGCCTTCGAGTTTTCCTTATGATATACTTGGCTAACAGTGACATTTGTGAAGAAAAAAGAAAAATGACTGTTTGGCGTCCATACACAGCTGGCACTGGACAACTGTGCTTAGCGTAGGACAGGGGTAGCTTCCCTGAGCGTTTATTTTGCACTGCTGGCTTGGAGGGGAGGCCCTTGGTGGGGGGGGGGAGCAGGAGACCATTCTCCCTTCCCCTCTGTCTGGGCTTTGTCTGTGACCGCCCCTTGTTTTGAGGGTGGACAAAACCAGCTTGGTGACTGGGGGTGGGATGGCGTTTCAGGCATATGTGGGTGTCTCTTGGAGCTGGACATTCTTTCGGCAGTAACCAGGAAAGGGGTCCTCAGTCCCTTAGACCCTCCTGGGGTTTCTGCTCTCTCTTGCTGCCTTCCGTACTTGAGGGCGGTGCGTGCTGTGCGCCTGTGGCAGAATTTCTGCAGTTGGAGAAGTTGAGGACTTTCCAGGTCGTTTGTGTTTGCCACGTGAGTGGTAGATCTGTACTTGTTAGGGCCCCATAGGGAAGTGTGTAGGAAAGTGGTCTCTTTCTACCTGGGCGGTTGATGAGCATGAGCCCGAGGGGCCAAAGAGCCTGGCCTCCGGGATTGTTCTGTTGCCTTGGGCCTTGGTGGTTGAGTGCCCGGGCTCTCAGTTGTGCTGCGGAGGTTGCCCTTAAGCCCCTGTTCCGAGTTGCTGACAGGTGGGCACCGGGTCCCCTCTGTGTTTGTGCAGCACGGGACTGACCGAGTTCAGACCCTGCCCTAGAAATGAAGCAGCTGGGTGGGACAGAGCAGGGGCGCACATGTGTCTGTTTCCTTGAAATGAAAATAAAGGTAGTTCCTGGTATGCTTCTAAAGTCCGTGTCAGCATATAAATGTGAGCTTTCCTCATCTTTAATGATACATTGGAAGAAAGCTTCTTTATAAATAGCTAGTCATGTGTGAGTTGATCGAGACATAATTAACAAGTGTTTTTGAAAATCTTGAAGCAGTGATTTAAAAGGACTCTGGAGAAACTTGCCTTAGGTTTGGGGAATTTGCAAAGTTCTCGAAAGCACTTTTCCTTTTCCTCATGTTGACAATAAGCAGGAGTCTCAGGTTTTCTTGATTGTCCTGGGAAACAGTTACTGTTTAGGGCTCTCATCTTGGGAGACTTCTTAGGCTGGAGGTCGGCAGCCTTTTATTTAATCAGGCCTGTGAAAGTAAGCCACGTGAAGGAGCCTCTGTCCTGGGTGCTGCACACCGCGGGTGAGGGACCCTCGTTTCCAGCTGGGCCTGAGGTTGCTGTGGCGTGGGGGCATGGTGGACTGTCAGCACGTGGACTTCGGGGCTGTACGTCTACAGTCCACGCTGCTTAACCGCTGTGTAATGGATCCAGGTCTGTGGAGTTGTGTTTGAGGACTGGGAACTTTGTATTTCTGCGGTAGGGCCATGGACACTTTCAATGACAATTTGTGGTTCTTTCATATCCTTAATATCTATGCTAAGGGATTAAAACCTTCAGAACACAGAGATATAAACATTGTCCACAATTTGTGCCCCCCTCCAATTTGAAAAGTGCTTGGACACTCCCTCCTTGTCTGGCTTTCTTCTGTGGCCACGTGCTTGCTGGCACCCCCTGTGTGTTGAGTGGATGGAGGCCCTCCCAGTGTGGGTGTCCGAGCCAGGTGTAGATGGGGGCTGGAGGCTCAGAGGGCCCTTCTGCTGGCCTTCGAAGAGGAGTCGGGCTTTCTTCCTTTTTCCGTGAAGTTGGAGTCTAATGGGACCTTTCTGCCTTTTCCACGTAGCCGTGGGCGGGGTGGGTGGGGGGAGGATGCTTGTGCTTCTTTGGCTACTAACCTCCTGAGGAGGGTGTGACCAGGTAACGTGGGACCTCCTCCCTGACGTTGGGGAACTCACATCCCAGAGGGCATATTTCAAAATGTTTTCCAGCTCCAGAGGTTGGGGAAATCCTAAAACAGTTCTTTATGACCGTAGTGAATTGGATGTCAGGTTTTAGAACTGAGGAGCAAGCAGTAAGAAGGTTCTGTAGGTCTGCAGTGACTTGTTGAGGGCAGTTAGTGGTCTGAGTGGATGGAGTGGACAGAGCGGGACACTAGGAGCCAGGACAGCTAAGCCCTCCTCCTCAGTGCTGTGCTCGGCCTGCCAGAGTGGCAGGTGGTCAGAGTGGCAGGTGTTGGCCTGGACACTCACACAGGGCACAGAAAGGCCTTGTGGGGTCAGCCGATGGGACCCAGAGCTTCGTTTGGGGAAGGAGGGAGGTGCTGGGGCGTGGGGTGGCCATACTGTGTGGACGGTCTTGTGTTACCATCAGGGCTGAAAGGGGAAGGAAGGCAGCTTTTCCACTCTTAACCTTTGTGCTGAAGTGCGTGGGGCCAGTGCGCAAGGAGAGCTTTCCAGGGATTGTCATTCCTTTCACACCGGAGCTTTGTCTGGGTTGTTTTTAATATAATCCATATCCGGATTTACGTAGACAGACACCGCGGGTTAGTGAACACAGCAGGTCACGGGCCGGGCCTGTGTGGCGTCGAGTTTGATCTTGCAGGAGCGCCGAGCAGTGGCAGCGTCGCCCGCACCCCCGCATCGGGGAGAGAAGAGGAAAGCGCTCTTGATCGATGTTTTAGTGGAACTGCAGAGTGTTATGAAATTATTAGTCACTTGAAAGTGACTTTTCCCACCTTTTTCCTTTTGATTTAAAATTAGTTGTATTCATTATGGGAAGTTTGGGAAGAAAAGAAAACCGTGAAGAAGGAAATAAAGTCACACATAAGCTCTCATTGCGCAGCTGGGCGCAGTCGAGCGCACGTCCTTTCAGCTTGTGTTTGGTGCAGAGGGACTTCCGACTTGTACGAACTCGGATCATCGTGGTCCTGCCTGTGTTGCGAGTGCCCTGCCCCTGGTGGTCTTTGAAGCGCCCCTCTTCGTCCCGCTCCCCACCATCTCAGGCCGAGGCTTCCCCGCAGGCCCCTGTGCTGGGCTGCTGGGACTTGTGTCCCCCTTGTCTGTTGTAAATGACCCTCAGGTGAGTGTCTTTGTGCACAGCTCTGCGTGCGTCTGGTGGGTTGAGCATTTCAAGTCTTTGATACAAATTGTCTTCTTGAGGCCTCAACCATTTATGCTTTTAAAATCATGGTTTTTAGAACCATGGCCAAAATAGGACTTTTTAGAAACCGATACCATTCTAAAGGTTTCCTCGGAAGGCTGTATCTGGTTTTAAGGTGTATTTCTTCGACTAAGTGAGGTTAAACCTTTCTCCACGGATGTTGATCGAGACTGTGGCCCGTTTGTTCTAGGACGTGCACTGAGCCAGTGAGCAAGGTGGATGTGGATGCTGGGCTCCAGCCCCGGGGGTCCCAAGGCCGACAGAGCCCCTGCTCTTGGGGTACTTGAGTTGGGGTGGGAGAAGGCAGTCAGCAAGCAAAGTGTGAGCACGTTTTGTCATCATGGTGAGTGTCATGAAGGAGTGAACAGCGCACAGAGGCTGAGCGAGCGAGGATACTGCTGGCTGGGCCGGACGCCTTGCTGAGCAGTTGGCACTGGAGCCGAGACCCGGACACCTGGACGATGAGAAGGGGGCTTGTGTGCACAGCTGGGACCCAGGTTCCAGGCAGAGGAGACAGCAGGTGCGCAGGCCTGAGCTGGAGGGGCCCTGGGACATGGGCGGAGCCCGGTCTCAGAGCCCTTGTACCCTGGTGTGACGGTTGACTTTCAGGTGTGGTGGGAAGCCGCTGGGGGTTTAGGCAGGGCACCAGTAGATCTGAATTGTGTTTTGAGATCAGTTTGTGTTTGTGGCCCATGGAATGCAGGGGCTGATGGTCAGGAGCAGGGTGGGCAACAGGGTGTGGAGGTGGGGAACGGAGATATCCGAGGCAGGGGGAGGACAGGGCATCCCGGGGTGACCGAGAACGGGTATTGCAGTGAGGAAAGAGCTGGGTGGGGGACCACGTGCCTGTCTGGAACGTGAAGTCTTTGATGCCATCTCTGAGCAAGTGTCCAAGGTAGTGGAGTATGGGTGGGGCGGGGCGGGGGGGGG
>NW_024424675.1:46404961-46420191 GCF_017311325.1 Ursus maritimus | reverse complement strand
GGGGGGGGGCGGGAGGCCGCAAGGGGTCCGAATTTGGGAGTCACATGGCATATGATGGACGTTTTGGCCATGAGAGCGAGGTTCCCACTCTGCCTAGCAGAGCAGTAAGGCTGCTGCCCAGGGCGACTCTCTTCAGAGGAGGGGAGAAGGGAGGAGGGGCGGTGGCAGAGAGCAGGCCGCCCACTGCCTGAGGTGGACGTGGGGCAGAGGCTCAGAAAGAAGGGGCGACCCTGAGCGCTGCCAGCCCCCCGGGAAGCGGACACGGGCAGTTGTGGTTTCAAGAGCTTTTTCTAAGGGAGGAGCGTGTGTCATTAGGCAGCAAGTATCTCCTGGCTTCTCGGCTTTTTTATGTGTGGAGATGGCTTGGGTTGGGCATCCTGCCGTCCGTCTGACGTGGTGTTTGAGTTGACAGCACGGTGGTTTCGCCGCTGCGTGCTATGCACTGGGCTCCTTACCGTGTGCTGATGGACAGACTCGTATGTCTGAGGCTCCTAGAGCCAGGTGGTCCCGATGGAGACACCGAGACCCGTGGAGGTGAGCAGCTTTTCCAAGATCCCTCAGCCCTTTCACTGAGAGGGACGGGAGCCCTGGGGCGCCTGTGCTCCTTCCTGCTGCATTTCCTGCCCTTGTGCCTCGTCGAGGCCTCGCACACGCAGGGACGGGGCTGTGTCGTGAGAAGGTCCACAGAGGGGTGGTGTTCCGAGCACATGGCGAGACCCTGGAGCTGCCGCCTGTATGCCGTCTGTTATGGAGACCCCCGGGGGGTAGGAGCATGGGGAGGTGTGCAGCGGGTGCTGGGCTCCTTGGACCAGCAGGGACTTGTGCTACCGAGTGGCTCTCATGGGCTCTCCTTTCCACAGGCTGCAGGCACTGGGGTTGGGGCGGTCCTGATGGCTGGCAGGGGTAAGTGATGAGGATTGTCCCCTGGTCTTGAGGGGTGAGTCCCTTTCTCCCGACTGCAGAGCTGCTGGGTCCTTCAGTCTGTACCTGGGAGGCTGTCTGGTTAGTCCTGCTCATGGCCTCGAAGGCCAGGGTGATGCTTTGTGAGTTCACTTAGTCAGCGAGCAGACATTAATTGAGCACCAAGTTCGAATCAGACTTGTGCTGGAGTAGGGCAGTCCCCGTCCTCAGGAATTGCTTTCTGAGGGGGTGAGCCACAGATCAGTTTGCAAGGGGAGGAGATGGGATAAATGTAGCATCATTTCTGAAATGGAATATCATTAGCCCCCCCTTTTCCTGCTGTAATTACTCAAAATAGGCCTTTTGTCTGTTCTAGTCTGTTTTGGACACTCCAGAGTTTTCTCTGCTGCTTTGGACTGATTAGATAGCCAGTCAGGGTTGGTGCCACTTCGTTATGTATTTAACAGTTGAGAAACTTTGTTCAGAGTGTCTCCCAAAGCTCTATAGAGTGACAGAATAAAGACAGCCTGTAGTTGGGCCGCAGGAGCCCAGAACTGGAGCTCACGGGGAGCCTTGCGGGTCCAGGCAAGGGTCCCGACTGCTCTGCGCCTGGTGCTCAGGGGCCAACCCTGGCTTTCATTTCATGCTGGGAGGTTTGAACACCACTCACTGGGCACTCTCTGGGGTCTTGATCCTGGAACTAATGGTAGAGGCTGTCCCCCTCCAGTGTTGGGGGCTTCATAGTCCAGACACACCTCCGTGTGGGTCTCTGACCGTGCTCAGGGACACGGTTGGCTTGGTGACCGTGGGGGCTGCTGGCAGTGCCCTGGAGCAGGTGGGGCTGCTGACCTCAAGAAGATTGTTGTGCCCCCAAGTGGGACGGCCACTGGCCTGGCCTTCATGAGGCTGCCGGTCCCAGTCTCTCGGAGACACGGTCATGAGTGGCTGTGCTGCATGTGACAGCGTGCCATGGCGTGCAGAAGCGCACTCTGTGCTTGGCGTTCGCATGCCAGATGGCAGAGGTGTGCCGTGCACAGAAAGTGGGCTGGGGATGGTGCGTGCTGCGAGTCCGTGTCTATGGCTCTGAAAGGGTGCACACTGTTCAAGTCTGTGTGTCGTGGGCACACGTGTGTCCCAAGTGTGGGAGGTCACCAGAGGGTGCAGTCCGACTCCCTGGAGGTAGCTGCTTCTGGGGTGGTGGGATCGGCCTGGGGAATGGGACCTTTACTTTTCTCTGTAATATTTTATTTTTCTTAAAGAGTCCTGAAGCTATTATAATTTTTAACAATCGTTTGTTCTGGGGGGTAGACTCCTAGAGTGTTTCCTCTTGAAATTGTGTGTATTTTATTTAGAACTTTTCAAGCAGCTCCAGGATGTCCTCCGTAGAAACCCAGAGCAATGTCATGAGCAGGTGCCAAGTGGGGCTACAGGCGTGGGAGGGTGTGGTCTCGGTACCTTGGGTGCCCCTGTCCCCACAGTGTCGCACTGCGTGTTAGCTGAGTCCCCGCGGCTTGGGCTGCTCCGCATAAGGCTGTCCACAGGACTGACGGTGGCCTGACCGCGGGGCGCTTCCAGCCTCACCACCTGCCTCCGCACACACCCGCTTGCTTCCTCGGTGGGCCGCACTTCACAGCTGCTCTTCCCGTTGCTAGGACATTAGTTTCTGGGTACTTCTGCTCATCATTTGGGCCCAAGCTCCAGCATTATGGCCCCCACAGCAGAGCAAGGTGCTTCCTCAGGACTGGTGTGGGTCCCGCTGAGGCCTGTCTCCTTAGGTCCTGGTAGTGGGGCAGGTGGTTCTGAGGCCATCCAGGTGGGGCTTCCTGCGGGTTTACCTGTCAGTCTCCACCACGGTCTTGCCGGTGGAGCAGGAGCACCTGAGGGCAGAGAGCACGGCTTTGCCGCGTTCATTCGTGAACCTCAGCGTCAGCATGGCGTTCGCGTGGCGGGGATGCCTGTGGCGTGAGTCAGGGAGTCTTCTGGAGGCGTGTGTGGTCTGTCCACCTGGTAGGCAGGCCATGACTTTGAAAGGCCATTAATTCAGGTGGAAGACTAGTGGGGAACAGGACACGTTTTTGGATTTTAGATGCATAGAACTGAGTTAGTCACAGCCTTTGCTCCCTGCATGGGCTGTTTTATGTGGTCATTGAAGTAGTTTAATAGGCACCTGCAGACACCACCCACAGAAGAGCTGGGACCCTGTCAGCATCTCATGTGAGCGTCCAACCCCCACCTCCCCCAGCCTGTGGCTGCCGTTGTCCTGACCCCACGGTCACCATGCCTTCACTTCTCTTTTCCTATCTGCTCATGGCCTCTTCCTAAGCATCACTAAATGTGCGTTTTATCTGAGCTTTAAGTTTGTAGAAAGGGTGCCGTGCTGTCGGTCATCTTTTGGGACCTTTGCTTTAAGTGATTCTTCCATCCTGTGCCATGTGGTATTTTGTTGCACGGAGAGACCACAGCTTCTTCATCCCCTCTTGTGTTGTTTGTGAGCTGGGCCCTCACGCTGTGCCCGGGGCTCCTGCTGTGGGAGGGTGGTCAGCTCAGGAGGTACTGGCAGCGTGTTGTCGACGGGGCACATGCAGGAGAGATGCTGAGAACGGGCTGTGTCTGTCTATGAAGACTCAAGTTCTTGGTTTAGATGTGAAGCGTAGGTTGTCCACCAAATAGCCAAGTGGGGCTTGGGAGAATTGAGATGTGAGTCTGAAATTCACAAGTGGGGTCAGGGCTGGGGATATGGGGTGGTGGTCCCTAAAAGACTGATGATATTTTAGGAGCGCCCGGCTGGCTCTGTCGTAAGGGCACGGGACTCTTGATCTCCGGGCGGTGAGTTCAAGCCCCACGCTGGGTGTAGAGCTTACTTTAAAGAAGTACGGGGGCTGACGCCCATTAAGCGTCTGACTGACTCTTGGTTTCAGCTCGGGTCATGATCTCAAGGTTGTGAATCGAGCCCTGCGTCTGGCTCCGCGCTCTCTGCAGAGTCTGCTCAGCATTCTCTGTCTCCGTCTACCCTCCCCTTATCTGCATGCACGCGCACCGCACTCTCTTGCACTCTCTCTCTCTCTCTCACTTTATAAAATAAATGTCTTTAAGAAAAAAAGAGAAGAAAAGCAAAAAGACTGATGTTATTTTGAACTGTGCGGGTAGCACGCTCACCAGGCTTGGAGGAGGCGCAGTACAGCCAGGGAGAAAAGACAGGCCAGAGACCTGTTCTGGGACATTCTGACCCCTCGAGGTGGAACAGAGGAGGAGCTAGCAAAAGATGCTGAGGAGGAGAGCAGGTGACGCAAGGGGGACCTGCAGGTGAGACCCCAGAGGGAAGCCCGTGGGGGGCCCATGGTGTTGTCATTAAGGTCATGGGCTCAGGAGTGTGTCCAGGAGGTGTCTTCACCTGTTCTGCGTTGGTGGCCAGTTAGGGAGGTGAGGACGGAGCCGCTTTTGGATGTGACCCCCAGAGGCGGGAGGGTGGAACAGGCCAGCCCTCCGTGGAAGGTGGGGAAGTGACCTTGGGGTGTTCAGACAGCGTTTGGGGACGCTCGTTTCGGGGAGGGGATATAGAGCCCTGTGAATGGAGCGTAAGGATGGTTTCTTTTGTTGTTTCTGGACTTGTTTCCTGAAGAGTAGAGATTTTGGACTAGCGCTGTCCAGGAAGAATGTGGTGTGGGCCACACACAGATCTTGAAGTTTCTAGTAGCCTGTTCAAAAGGACAGGAAGTGTGAAAGTACGACAAGATGAACAGCGTTAACATAGCTTATTTAATCCCGTGCGTCTAGGTGTCTCCAGGTTGACGTGCTGTCCCTATGCATGTCGTCCGGAGCCACTGGCATCCTGTTCCCTATGGCTGCACCTGCAGACAGCTCACTCAGGCGCTTGGCGGCTGCCCGTGGTCATGGCTCTTCCATGTGTACTTACAGACGAGCCAGCAATTGCCACAGAGGCTGAGAGAGGGAGAACGTGGGGGCCAGGGCCAAGGGGCCCCCAGGGCCACAGGACAGGGCAGCCAGTTGGCTGCAGAGAAGGAGGCTGGTCCCAGCCGCTGTGGGATGCAGGGTGTCTGGTCAGGCCTCAGAGAAGGTGGCCGACAGGGCAGGAGCTGGGGTGGAGGGACCCTGAGTCCGGGAGGGCTGTGTCACCAATTCCGGCAGCCAGCCTCTCGGGTGAGGGAGGGTAAGGGGCTGAAGTGGCTGAGCCCTGCCTCCCTTGGGGAGTGAGAGAAAGAGCCTGCCCTGGTGGGGGCAGCAGGTGCAGGTGGGGGCTGCTGGCTGGCTGAGAGGGGGCATGAGAGGCGGTGGCACTCCTGCCTCCTTTCTTGGGAAGGGCAGGGAGGCCGGCGGCTGTCCTGGGCTTTGTGCGGGGCGGTGTGCACTGTGGCCTGAGTGCCACAAAGCACTCTGTCATCACGAGAAATCCTTGTCCCAGGATCAAACCAGAAGCAGAGTTGTCTTGGAAGAGGCACACCCTGACAGGAGAGCAGGTTGCCGTGAAGAGGGGGTTTGCAGAGTGCAGTTGGCCTGCGGGGCTGGAGGAGGGGCAGGTGCAGATTGTTGTCTGGGATGAAGGTCACTGACTGGCGGCTCAGCAGGGGCGGACACTGGGATAGTGGAGCCCACGCAGCGCCGTAAGCGGCTTGTTTGGCAACATGGCCTGGGGGGCCTGGGGAGCAGCTCCCAGAGCCCGAGGGGCCTGCCCCAGCTTGCGTCCTTGGTGCTGATGTCTGCCTGAGCAGTCTCCGGTCACTCCTGGAGGGCTGTGTGTGGTGAGCTCCTGTCTCCCTGCCCTGGAGCCTGAGACACCTGTTGCCCAGCCTGGTCTGGCCAGAAAGGAGGCACCGTGGAGCCTGGCCTCTTGAGCTCGGCGTTGCCGGCTTGGGTCCATGTGGGAGGTCCTGTCTGCACTGATGTTCCAGGCCTCCAGGTGGAGGGCGGCGTGTGCTGTGACTCTGGTGGGAATTTCCTCCCTTCTGAATAATTTCCTGCCTGTTCTTTCTTTCTGAATTTCCTTTTAGTTTGTCAAGAGCATTTTCTTGTGTCTGGACGGCTTGTTTGCATGTGTCCTCCCCTGTGTTGGGTGCCCCCCCTTTCCTGTTGTTCCTGAGTTGCTTCTTGAGGGGGGAGCCCCACTGATGCCGAGCACCCAGGACAGGCTGGTCTCGTAGCAGGTGTGCAGGTCTCTATCTTGTTGAAGCCTTTTATGGAGTGTGTGCTGGTCCTGGCTGGTGTGAGCATGAAACAGGAAGGATGGAGAGCCATCGTGGCACCCTGGCACCCCTTGTCTCGTGGTGGTCAGGTGGGACTAGATGGGGGTCTTCTTGACACCCGAATGGCCTGTTTTTTAGGAAGTGATCTTGTGGCTATTAGTTCTGTGCCTAGACCTTGGATATCCTGCCCTGAGCCACGGGGGGTGCCAGAAAGACCTTTTCTGCTCTTCTTTCTGGAGTCTGCTTTTCTCTTTCTGCCTTTGCTGGAATCTTGTCCTTCTGTCTGCTCCTTCTGTTGGGGGTGTGGTGCCACGTCCCTTCCTTTACTCTTGGCTCCATGGGCTCTTGGCGGGGGAAGAGGAGTGGGAGACAGGAGATAATTCTCCTGGTCAGCCAGCTACCCACAGGCTACTTCTTAAGGCGGTTTGGGGTACCGCCCTGGAGTCTCCAGGTACCCACAAAGGCAGATATCATGTTTTTGTTTTCGTTTTGTAAAGAACTTATTATTTTTTTTAGAGCAGTCTGAAGTTCACAGCAAAATTAAGAGGAAAGGACAGAGCTTTCCCCATACACGCGCTGCTCCTCACACGTGCAGCCTCCCCACTGTCGACGTCTCTCGACAGAGGGTACATTTGCTACGATTCCTGAACCAGCACTTGCCATCTCATCCTCATGCAGGGTCCTTAACATTAGGTTCATCTCTGTGTGTACGTTCTGTGGGTTTGGGCAAACGCATAAAGACATGTATGCAGCATTATAAGTATCAGACAGTGTTTTCACTGCCTTTAAAATCTTCTGTGCTCTACCCGTTCACCCCTTCCCACCTCCCAGCCCCTGGCAACTACTGATCTTTTTATTGTCCATAATTGTGCCTTTTCCAGAATGTCATGCAGTTGGCATCACACAGTGTGTGGCCTTTCATATTGGCTTCTTTCACCTAGTGAGGTACTTCTATGGTTCTGCTGTGTCTTTTCATTGTTTGAGAGCTCATTTCTTTTTATCACTGATTAATATTACATATCCTGGATCTACCATAGTGTGTATATCCATCGTTTACTGGAGGGCATCTTGGTTGTTCCAAGTTTTGGCAGTTACGAATAAAGCTGCTATCAACATCCGTGTGCAGCTTTTTGTGTGGATGTAAGTTTTCAGCTCCTTTGGGTAAATACCCAGAAACACGATTGCTGGATCTTATGGTTGAGAGTGTGTTCAGTTTTGCAGCAGAACACTGAAGTGCCTTCCGAAGGGGCCACGCTGTGTCGCGTTCCCGCCAGCCACGCGTGAGAGCGCCTGCTGCCCCACGTCCCGGCCTGCGTTTGGGGTCGTCGGCGTTGTGGGTTTGGGCCCTTCTGAGGGGTATGCGGGCGTCTCACTGTCGTTGTCGTTTCCCTGATGACACGGCGTGAGGAGCATGCGTTCGGGGGCGCGTCCGTGTGTCCTCTGTGGCGAGGGGCCCGTTCGGGTCTTTGGCCCGTTTTTAAACTAGGTTGTTTGTGTTTTTGTTGCTGTGTCTTAAGAGTTCTTTCTGTGTTTTGGATGACAGTCCTTTATCAGATGTTTCTTTGGCAAATGTTTTCTCCCAGTCTGTGGCTTGTCTTCTCACTCTCCGGTTGTCTTTTGGAGAGCAGACGTTTTTAATTCTCACGCATTCCAGCTTGTCAGCTTTCTCTCTCACGGATCCTGACCTGGTGTTGTGTCTAAAAGGTCATTGCCATCCCCAAGGTCACTTGGATTTCCTCCTGGGTTATCACCTAGGAGTTGATAGTTTGCACTTTACGTTTAAGTCTGTGACCCACTTTGAGGGAATTTCCGTGAAGGGTGTGAGTCTGCCTCTAGATTCGTTTTTATTGCAGGTGGACGTCTGGTGGGCTTGGCACCGATGATGGAAGAGCTGGTCTCTGCTCTGTTGTGTTGTCCTCTCCCCTTTGTCAAGCGTCAGTTGACTGTATTCATGGGGCCTGTTTCGGGGCTCTGTTCTGCCCCACTGGTCTGTCTGTCTCTTCTTCTGCGGGACACACTGGCGTGATTGCTGTGGCTTTGCAGGAAGTCTTGACATCGGGTAGTTACCCTCCAGCTCTGTTCTTCTTCTGTACTGCGTTGACTGCCCTGGGTCTTTTGCCTCCTCTCCATGTGAACTTTATTATTTATTTTAAAAAAAGATTTTATTTATTTATTTGAGAGAGAGAGAAATAATGAGCACAAGCAGGGGGAGGGGCAGAGAGAGCGGGAGAAGCAGACACCCCCTGAGGAGGGAAGTCGATGCAGGGGTTTGATCTCAGGACCCCAGGATCATGACTTGAGCGGAAGGCAGATGCTTAACCGACTGAGCCACCCAGGCGTCCCTCCATGCGAACTTTAGAATCTCTTTGTCAATATCCATAAAATAACTTTCTGGGAGTTTAACTGGGACTGCAGTGAATCCATAGATCAAGTTGGGAAGGAGTGCCATCCTGACAATATTGAGTTCTCCTATCCACGAACATGGGATGTCTCTCCATTTATTTAGTTCATCAGAGTTTTTAGCTGGCTTTACGTAGCTCTTGTATGTATTTTGTTAGGCGTATACCTAAGTATTTCATGTGTTTTGGGTGCTAGGGTAAGGGACAGTGTGTTTTACTTTCAAATTATCTGTTCGTTGTTAGTATGAGAACGTGTTGGCTTTTGTCAACTAATTTTGTATCCTGCAACTTCATTATAACCATTGTTTAGTTGCAGGAGTTAATTTCTTTTGTCATTTTTTGGGGTTTTCTACCTAGATGATCCTGCGATCTGTGAACAAAGACAGTGTTTTGATTTTTCCTTTCCGATCTGTACACCTTTTATTTCCTCTTCTGTGTTGCACCGGCGAGGACTCCCAGTGCTGTGTGGAGGAGTGGCAGCGAGAAGAGACCTCTTTGCCGTGTTTCTCATCTTAGTAGGAAAGCTCTGAGTTTCTCACCAGTAAGTAGGATGTTAGCTGTAGGTTTTCTGTGGATCATCTTTATCAGGTTGAGGGAGTTCCTCTTTTTTTCCTGGTTTACTGAGAGCTTTTAATCACGAACGGGGGTATTTTGGGAAGAGCAGTCAGTGAGCAGCCTCCCTGGGAGGTCAATGGAGGGAGTCAGGCAGGGAAAGCCTTAGGAAACTCCTACCATATCCAGGTCTCAGGAAATGTGCCTTGGTCTAGTCAGGTGGGAATGGGGACAGTAAGAGACATTAGCTGTGTGAGAGCAGGTGACGGACCAGGGGACAAGTCACAGGAAGAGGTGGAGGATAGGACCGACCCAGAAAAGTGCCCGTGAGTTCTCTGCCTGCTGGGGGTGGGACAGCAAAGCCAGGCACTGTGCACGTCTCCTGCACGCCCCAGTGTCCTCTTGCAGACAGGTAGCTGAGGCTCAGTTTGGGGAGGTGCTTTGCCTAGGGCCTCCCTGCTCACAGGGGATCCTGGGCCTGCTTGCCCCTCCCTGGCCTGGAAACCAGTCATGATGGTGGCAGTGGGGGCATGTGTCAACACTGCTGTGTCTGGAGACGGTCTGTTGGATGGCACAGGTGAGGTAGGTGGGGGTCAGAATTGCTGAGGTGGCGCCAGCAGGATGAGCCTGTGTGGAGGGGTGCTTCTGCCAGATCCGGAGAGCTGGCTGCTGGGGAAGAGGAGGGCTGGAGGGGGACGAGCCCTCGGAGGGAGAGGAAGTCCACTTTGACTCTACAGGTGGTTCTGAATGTTGCTGTCCTCCTGAGCCAAGGTCAGTCAGGGGCTCAGGTGGTGACAGCCACCAGTGGGACTCCGTGAGAGCCAGGTTCATGCCGGCTAGTGATGCAGGTCCCCTCAACCCTTGAGTGTCAGCTGTCGGAGCCATAACCTGGGCAGGAGGGCTTAGTGCAGCCATAGACGGCCACTCTTCTTCACGCCTGAGCATGAGTTCAGTGTTTTTGGAAAAGCATTTTTGGTACACCAGACTTCCCAAAGCCAAGCCCCCTCTTTGGTGTGGGGTTCAGACGAACAGGCGCCGGTGTGCTCCAGTTCCCGGAGGAGTTGGCCACATCCCTGCAGGGGGACTGGCTCAGCCCAAGACCTCCAAGGGCTTTAGGGGATTTCCAGGGGGTGATATTTGGTACTTGTGTTGGAAAGTGACCCTCCCCAACGAGGGGGCATCTCCGTGTGGGACAGAGTGGGCATGGTGGCCATACACGGGTGGGGTGGCCGGGGTGGGGTGGGGGACGAGTATTGGCAGAAGGGTAGAGGTAGGAAGAGAAAAGGTCTGGGAGCAGCCCTAGATGTGGGGGATCCCAAGGGAACAGGATCATGGGTGATGCTTGTTAATCTGGCAGCCCCTATGTGTGAGGTCCTGGTGAGGGGTTCTAGGTGCTGGTATTGATATAGAAGGCCTCTGGTTCCCTTGACCGTGTCACCTTCCATATGATTGAAACTAGCATCTGTCCGTAGTCTGCCATACTCTTAGCATGGGAACCAGGGTTCACTTTCCTTATGGCGAAGCTCGACTTGTTCTAAAGCAGAGTGAAGCACTTTGGGGTTGGGCGGCACAAGTGCTCCCTTTATGGCACAGGAGAAGGGCTAAGTGTTGAAGTGCCCTGGGCAGGTGTCCCTTTCGTAAGATTTTACCACCCATGCTTTTAAGTCAGTTTTGTTAGAATGAGACTTTGCCCCTCACGCTCTCTCTGCATATAGTTTTCAGACTGCGTCCAACAAAGACGTTGTCCTGCTTTGCTTTGGTTAGTCTTCACTTTTCTTGCATGCACACTTAGAGTTTCCCTCTTCTGTGTAGGGTTCCTGTTTTGGGGAGGAAAATAAGGCAAGCACGGTGTTGGGTCTTTGCCGTGTAGTCTCATAGACTCCCAGGTGAGAGTGAGTCGTCCCCGGCTCTCAGTGCCTGCTGGCTCAGGCGTGGCGTGCCGCTCCAGAGAAGAAGGATGTCAGCGGAAGCAGAGTGTGGGCTCTGGGATCGTCCACTGTGGGACTGCAGACGCTGGCTGCAGACTCCCAGGAGTGGCAGTGCGTCTCACGTGCACTGAAGTCATGACCATGGGTTGGTACAAGATTTCCTAGGACACAGACAGCCTGGGCCCCAGTGGAAAAGATCAGTACACTGGACTTCAGAATTAAAAGATAACTTTGGCTGTTGGCGGACGTTGTTAAGAAACTAGAAGGTAGGCTGTGGAGTGGGGCGATGTATCTGACCGAGGACTGTGTCTGGAGCACAGGGAGAACTCTTCCTACTCAGTGGTCAGAAGACAGGCAGCTCTGTATGTTAAGAATGGGCAGAGGGTTGGGACAGACAAAAAAGTAGAGATAAAAATGGCCCTCGAGCATATGAAGAGATGCTGACATCATTGGTTATCTGAGAAGTGCAAACTGCAGCCCCAGTGGGACACCCCATCGCTTTCCCGCCCACTAATGTGGCCAGGACCAGGAGGACTGGCTGCACCTCCTGCCGGTAGGTGTGGGGGTCATGGAGCCCACTGGCCACGGGGGTGAGTGCCTGGAAGGAGGAAAGAGCATGGCTGTGTACTTGCTGTGGCCGGAAAAGCCTGCTCCAAGAGAAGCGACAAGTCCGTCCACACGAGACTCGTTGGGGGCATTTGCAGCAGCTTATTTACAAAGAGCCCTACATGTCTGTCAGGTGCACAGCATGTGGCCCATCCGTACTCAGTACTTGGTACTCAGTACTCAGCGATACTGACATCTGCAGCCACGGGGAGGAGCTAAAAGCCCTTTGCCGAGTGCAGGCAGCCAGGCTTGGGGGACCACCGGTGCACAACTCCATTCCTGTGAGACTCCGGGAGAAGCTGAGGGTAACCACGGCAGTTGCCTGCCCTGGGTGTTGCCGCGGGGTGCCGGGGTCTTCGTAAACTGATGGAAAAGTTTCAAGTCTTAGTTGCGGTAGTGACTACACAACTATGCCTATTTGCTCAAACTCTCAGACTGTGTACTTAAAATGAGCAGACTACATTCCTCGTAAACCGGATTTCAGAAAAAAGGTCACGGTGCGTCTTTCTCTGTCTGCCTTGGTGCTACACACTGTTTCAGGAGAAGGAGGGGTCGTGAGCTGCGGTGGGAGCCCTTGTCTGTTTATGTAAAGTGTCTGCTGAGAGCGTAGTACGGTGGAGCGAGATGCTGGGACTGGCGTTTGGGAGCGTGTTGGAAATGGCTTCAGTGATGGCTGGTTAGGTCTGATAACTGGGTCCTCACGTTTCTTATGACGAAAATAGAGCACTTGAAAGTGTCCATTAGGGAGAGGTTGTTGGCTGTGCGTGGAGAAGGGCCATTGCCCCCCAGGGACCACCTGAGTCCAGTCCATCCTGGTTCTGTTCAGATGGAGGCATCTGTCTAATCTGCGGTGGAGAAAGTGGGGTGTGCACTTAACCCCACAGATGTGTCCGAGGTTTTCCTGTACGCCTCCCTGCTTCCGTAGTGGCCGTTAGAAAGCACAGCTTCCCTAATCTGTAGTTGCAAGCAGACAACATCTGGTTTTTAGATAGCTGCTTTCTCTCCAGGTAAATACACCAGTCCCCCCTTACCCGTGGGGGATCCATCGCAGACCTCGTGGACACCCGCAGCCGGGGCAGAGCCACAGTCTGCATGCACCGCGTGCTCCCCTCCACACGCCGCACCCGCGGTCAGGTGTCAGTGATGAACCGGGCACAGCGAGGGAGTGTCCGTAACCACCGATGACACGAGACAGCTGTCCCGATGTGAGGCGATCAGAGTGGTGTGAATGTGGCCTCTGGCTCTGAAAACACCTTCTTGTCCTGTGCTCACTCTCCTGTGATGGTGGGATAGAGTGACGTGAGCGACATGGGTGGAGATGCAGCAGGAGGGTGCACCTGACCTTCTGGCCATGCGTCATCAGGACCCCGTCACGGAGACCGCAGGTGAGGGGGCACGGCTGTGATACACACTCATTATAGGAGATTTGACAAGGACAGGAAAGTCCAGGAAAGACATGAAGAGTAATCCATATTTTGTCACCAGACGATCATTGTAGCTGTCTCTGACATGGTACTTCCTATCTAAAATTTCCCGGGTCCTCAACCATTGTGGTTAGTTAGAAACTACCTGGTTTTAATGGATGTATACTTACCGAGTGCCAGCTATGTGCCGGGCACGTGACACATGACAGGGGTGCTGCCAGCAGGGGCCGGCAACGTGCCCACACACACCGTGCTCTGCTCCCCACGTGAGGAGGCTTGGGTGTGGAACCAGAAGGGTGCCGTTTAGATGGGTGGTCAGGGAGGCCACTCCAAGGAGGGACAGGACAGCGAGCCTCTAGAGTGCCGGCAGAACTTTCCAGGCAGTGCACGGAGCCTGCATTCTGGGAGCAGCCAGTGGGGGAAGTGGTCACGGGTGGAAGAGGCAGCAGGGCCCATTGGCGGGTGGGAGTGTGTGGGTGGCTTTCACGGTGGACTTACATGTTGGCTGGGCCACTCTGCCATCCTTCTGCCTGTGTGGCTGGGCTTGGCACCTGCGATTAATGTCGGTGTATCGGCAGGTGGGTCAGCTGTGTCAGGTGTATGGAGGTGGCCCCTTTCCTCGTCAACTGTAGGGGCAGACGTTGGCGGACGGCTCCGCCCTGTCCCCGTTGGCAGTGAGCGCGCCCTTCCTTCAGCCGGGCGGTCTCGGCGCACCGTTTGGGCAGGGCATTGCTTCTGGGGTCTCAAGAGAGAACGCTGTGGTGTTTCCGATTCAGGTCTCTAACACAGCAGGTTCCCCTAAGCTCTTTGAAATTGTGTTTGTATCTCTTCCCTTGCACAGAAAATCTTGGGTCTGATAACCTAATCCTGTTTATTCGCTTGGCCTGTCCTACCATATACTTAGAGTTTCAAAATTAAACGGTAAAACTCAAGTTAAAGGTTTTTTGCGGTTGTGTGTTCAAACTGCATTGAAATCGTTCTCTTTTCTGTGGTGTTTTGTTCCCAGTTTGATACACAGTTTGGTTCAGTGTGGCGCTTGTGTTCTGCACGGGAAGACAGCCCACGGCACGAGAACCGGCTCTTCACCTTTCATCTATCCCCTCTCTCCTGCCTGTCCCTTGAGACAGTTCAAAATTTTTATTTTCATTGGTTTCTGGGCCATTTGTTCAGTATTTCTTCTTGTAGAAATAAGCCTATTCACACCTGCACACATGCTATTCTTCCCCTTTCCTCACACCAGAGATGTGTGTACACTGATGTGTACTTTGACTTTGTTCCTTGATGATGTGACCTGGAGATCATCTTCTGGCGACATCTTGTTTTAATTGAAAAACTAAATTTTATATCTAGTTCTCTCAGAAGAAATCACTTGTACGAGTGACACCTTCCTGCACGGTGCAAACACTAAACCCTTCAGAATACTTTTGGAAGGGAATGGTCCGAAAAAACCTTGAATTTCCCTGGGCCGCAGCGAGAAGCACATCCTCAGCCCGAGCCAGCCGTGCCAGGGAGCTCTGGGCTGCAGGTGGGGGCCAGCTGGGCCGTCGTCCCTGCGGAGGTGAGAGGGATCCCCGCGCCCCCGCCGCCCCCGTCTGCTCTGCTGTCGGAACGGGATGACTCAGCCTCCTGGTGATGTGCCAGCCAAGTCCATGGATCTGAGGGTTGAGGAGGCTCGCCTTTAAATATAGCTCAGCACACGTAAAACTTTTCTTGGGGGCGGGGGTGGGTGTATGAAACGCAGACCACAAAATGCACCTGTTGTGAGTGTGCAGATTGGAGAAGTGTGTACACCCGTCTGTCCAACATCACACCCCAGATGCAGACGTTCCGTTCACCCCCAGGAGCCTCTCATGCCCCCTCGTTGACAGAACACCTGGGCCAGGCCAACTTCTGCTTTGTGTCTCTGTGGTTGTGGCTGCCTTTCTGAGCTCTCACAGAAGCGGCATCGCACCTCGCGATCATGTCTGGCTTCTCCGCACGGTATGCCCAGCTCTCCCCCGTGGCTGTGCACACGTGCCAGTCCGCTCACAGGGCTCCGACAGCTGGGTTTCCTGGTTTTGGTGGTAATGAGCGAAGCGTCCTTAGCATTAGTGGGCAAGGCTGCGTGTGGACAGATGTGTGCACGTTCTTTTCTCCTGGGGAAATATTAGGAGTGGAGTTGCTGAGTCACGGGGCAAGCCTGTGTTCAGCTTCTCAGAAACCGCCACGCTCTTCCTGAGTGGC